>NC_066883.1:4280330-4356909 GCF_022985175.1 Labeo rohita | reverse complement strand
GTTGGGCCATTTTCTGAAAAAAAAAAAAAAAAAAAGAAATAAAAAAAAGTTTTTAACCTCAAATGCTTATCTTGTCTAGCTCAACCATGCACATGTGTACTCTGTGCATTCCAGTTCAATACAGTTAGGGTAAAACTCTTATCTCATTTTCTCCTCCAACATCAAAATCATCCTACATCACTGTTTTACCTGTTGTTTTTTTTTTTTTTTTTTTGTAAAGGGCGTTTGACCCTCCTTGCGCGTTCAGTTTGTAAACACTGCATCTGTACTTGTGCAGGGATGTAGGATGATTTTGAAGTTGGAGGAGAAAATGAAATGAGTTTTACCCTAACTGTATTGAACCGGAATGCACAGAGTACACCTACACATATGTATATATATATATTAGGGATGCACGATATTATCGGACTGATATCGGAATCGGCCGATAATGACTTCAAATGTAAATATCGGCATCGGCCCGATATGAAACATTATGCCGATATGTTTTGCCGATAAGATGAATATGTTAACTCACATGTGCTAAGGGTGTGCTAGGGATTAGATCATGTCAGCAGTGTGGCTCATTCTTGAAGCAAAGTTTTGACTGAATGAGGAGTAGATTCACTGTTTTGGATCGCTGCATTTAAACTGAGAATACACATAGAGAATGATGCATAGCAATAGCACGTGCAGTGGCAGCAGCGGCTATAGGAGAAAACGCGCCGTTGTTCCATTTGGGATAATTTACTGTTGCCTGTTTCATATCCAGTCACTAGATCGCTAAATGCACATTTTAAATGGTTTTATGGTGCTCTTTGTTGTATTTTGAAACCCAATGGCTGTGTTTGCACATGACATGATCTGCATTTAAAATAAAAAGTAATTACGGCGCGCGGTCAGTGAATTCTCTTTCTTCGGCGGCGCAACGGCAAAACACACTGTTGCTCATATGAAACATTTTTCGTGAATATGACACAAGTGAGGTACAAAGCATTCTTTATAAGTTAAATAATTGGTTAGCAGGCAAATGTTAGTAGCGACCATACTTTTGGATTCATGCCGTTCGAGCCAATACATTTAAAGCCATAAGCGGCTGTGTGTCCTGTTTTCCCGGTTGGTCACGAATTGCCACAAACTTAATAATATTTATAGTTTCTTTTCACAAATCATCACCGTCTCACCCTTTGATTTCGCAGGTTTGTTTTCTTGTCATTTACTTTTAATCCATGTTGTCGGATCATTTATGCGGGTAAACTGCGTGTGGGAAATAAAAGATTTCGTGGCAATAAATTAAGAATTCGTTAATACGACTTTTTAATTCGTTTCCTTATTTTACAAATTAATAAATTAATAAAACGTAGGAACGAATTAACAAGTTGTAGGAAATAATTATGTTCGTGTCCTGCAGCCCTGTCAGAGCGAAGTGCACCATATAAAATAATTAGAAATTATAATTAAACATGACTTAGTGACTACATTTCTATTACTTTCTTTCCATGTTGAATGCCTTTGTATTGCAGGGCTCTAGACTGATCAAAACTGTCACATTTTTTTTTTTTTTTTTTTTTTTTTTAAATGTGCAAGTTAAAATTTGACATGGTCGCACTGCTCCATACAGCGCGGGTTACAGAGTTACAAAGCCGTGGCATATTCAGGATTTCACTGATCACGCGAAGAGTAGTTTTCGTTGTGAGCGCTTCGGGTGTAGAGCCTGGTTTGTATTTGTAGTGTCAGCACGAGCCAGGCGGTGACGGCAAAAAGGACGCGACTATTCTGGAAAGATTGCGGACGGAGGATTTGGTTTTCGAGTAGGGTAAAAGACCGCTTGTTAAACCAGAGAAGGTAAACATGTTGGTATTCTTGTGCAAAAAAGGTGTACTGTTTTGCCAGTTGGTCACGAATTGCGACATAACTTAATATTTTTATTTTCCCAAATCCTCACCGTCTCACCCTTTAATTTCTTAGGTTTATTTTCTTGTCATTCACTTTTAATCCATGTTTTCGTATCTCTTACTGTGATAAATTGCGGGTGGGAAATAAAATATTTTGTGGGAATAAATTAACAATTCGTTAATACTACATATTAATTCCTTCCCTCATTTTACAAATTAATAAATTAATAAATCATAGGAACGAATTAAGAAATTGTAGCAATGAATTATGTCCTGTTCATGTCCCGCAAAGCACCCTCACAGTCACCCAGTTTAGTTCTACTTTTCTGTTTTCGTTTTGAAATGTTGTATTCAGATTGCAAAATCGAAAGTGAAAGCATCCGAAGTTCGGCTTATAACATAGCAAAAGTGAACTTAATTTACAAAATTCAGATCATAAATAATGCTAGTCTACTGATGAAAAAGAAGGGATTGAATGTAAACCACTCATTACTATTTATTTAATCCTAACAAATAAGTTATTGTTAAAAACTAACTTTCCAAATAAAATGATATATATCGGTATCGGTATCGGTATCGGCCAAAATGAGATGAAAAAATATCGGCATATCGGATATCGGCAAAAATCCAATATCGTGCATCTCTAATATATATATATATATATATATATATATATATATATTTGTTTTCTTAGAAAATGAAAGATCATTTCGCAAGATAAGACCCGTATTCCCCAGTTGGGATCATTTAGAGCCCTTTGAAGCTGCACTGAATTTGCATTTTGGAAGTTCAAACTCAGAGGCACCATAGAAGTCCACTATATGGAGCAAATGCAGAAATGTTTTCCTTAAAAAACATAATTTCTTTATGACTGAAGCAAAGACATGAACATCTTGAATGACAAAGGGGTGAGTCCATTATCTGTACATTTTTGTTCTGGTAGTGAACTTCTCTTTTAAGCACATTATAATTTACCTGCTGAGATAGTTAAAGTGAACCAGCTGAATGTCCAGCCTGTAGAGAAACTGTAAACCTCACAGATCAGAGTCACTGGATCTCCTTCAGTCAACCACTTCTGTGAAGAAACACTTAAAACTGCTCTGGGATCTGAAATAGAGAAATCACTCATTAATAACATGTTAAACGTGTTTGTGTGTTTATGAAGAGATGATCAAACTCACCTGATACTGTCAGTGTAACTGCATCACTCATTTGTGACCAGCGTGATCCTCCTGTCTCTGATCCTTTACAGGTGTATTTACCTGCATTAGATTTAGTAACAGAACTGAGTGTGTGTTCCTGTCGATAACTGAAAACACTGATTGAACCTTTTTGATACCAGCTGTAGCGCCAGCTAGTGACTCCTTCACCATAAATGTCACATCTGAGAGTGACTGTTTCTCCTCTGAATACATGTTGAGCAGGTTTAATGGTCACTTTGGCTTTTGGTCTTTCTGTACAATGACAACAATTCACAATGAAAATAATGTGCTGCTTTTTTATTGTATTAACACAGTTACTTGATTGTAAAACACATGCTAAATCAGATTAGACTGAAATGTTTTATGAATTACATTGCATGCATTATGTAACTAAAAAAAAATACTTGCCATATATTGTCACTATTACTGGTTTACTGTAATCTGTGTAATATTTTCCTCTTCGTGCTCTGCACCTGTACTCTCCTCCATCAGAGACTTTCACAGGATTGACTGTTTTCGTTGCAACTTCAGTGGATTCACGGTTTGAGTCTTTTCTCCAGAGAAACACCCATCCATTGTGTGACTGAATCAGCTCACATCTCAGAGTAACTGAGTCTCCAGTGAACACTGAACTCTGTGGCTCAACAGACAGAGTTGGTGTGGGAACATCTGTCAATGAGATTATGAGTTTTTACAGTTTGTAAGCAGATGTCATCCTCTCACTAGTAAATCATTATTTGCATCTTGATTTTAAAGTAAAAGTAAAAAATAAATAAGTAAGAATCAATTACAGGAACAGCCCTTATGAAACAAAAATATGTGACCCTGGACCACAAAACCAGTCTTAAGTCACTGGGGTATATTTGTAGCAATAGCCAAAAATACATTGTATGGGGCAAAAAAAAAGGATTTTTCTTTTATGGCAATAATCATTAGGAAATTAAGTAAAGATCATGTTCCATGAAGATATTTTGTAAAATTCCTACTGTAAATGTATGAAAACTTAAATTTTGATTAGTCATATACATTGTTAAGAACATTATTTGAAGATCTTTAAAGGCAATTTTCTCAATATTTTGATTTTTTTGCACCCTCAGATTCCTGATATTTAAATAGTTGTATCTCGGCCAAATATCGTCATATCCTAACAAACTATACATCAATGACAAGCTTATTTATTCAGCTTTCATATGATGTATAAATCTCAATTTTGAAAAAATGACCCTTAGCACTGGTTTTGTGATCCATGGTCACATATATGGAAATATCCTGCAAATATAATGTGATAAATTACATCATACAAATGACCAGGCAATTAAATTAATACATCGATGATGTATGGCTATATATTGATACAAATAAAAATATTTAGAAAGGAAGGCAAAAATAGCATTACATGTAATATTCATAAAAATGTATAAAACTTAATAAATATATCCAGATTTATTTATTTTTTTGTCTCATAAAGGTATCATCTGTTGTGTAAATGATAAGTGATTTCATGTTTCCTGTTAAATTCAAAGTTCATTTTAAGATTTTAGTGTCTGTTTAGTTTTCTTCATGGTCTTGCCCCTGTTTACATTTCAGATCTCTCCATTTCTACTCTCCTGTGAGTACGCTTAGATCATCCTCTCAGTTGATACTGATTGTCTTAAAATCTTGTTTAAAGGTATGCTATTATGGTTTTTCACTTTTTGAATTTTAGTCAGTGTGTGGTTGTGTATCTTTGGTACGGTGTACATTTTATCTTCAGACGTCAGTCATAAAATGAAAAGGTGTCATGCCTCAGACTAAAAGGCTTCAGTCACTGGACAAAACGGCTTTGTGCCTCAGACCGAAAGGCTTCAGGTCTCAGAAAAAACAACGTCATGTGTCAGGTCTCATATAATTAGACATCAGATGAAATGGCCTCAGATTAAAAGGCATCAGATGAAGTGAGGAGGAATGTGACGTCAAAAGCCACGCTAATGTCCAAATATGTCACATTTTCATTCATTTTGAAACAGGAAGAAGCATCGATATGAAGATAGTACTGTTGTTTGCAAACTGCCAAAAAGAAATAGTTGTTTGCCGTATCGGTAAGTAAAAAAAGTCAGTAACAATAGGCTAAAGCCAGAGCCAATGGGGAAAGTCTTTGCGTGACGAGACCCTGCCCCATTTTGGAGGTTCTGCCCACTTTTGGAGTTCCCGCCCCATTTTGGAGATCTCCAGTCTGCAGTTTTATATACTTGTTGTGTGCCGCGGCGCTCGTCGAAAGTTCACGGAAAGAAAAACGAGATGACAGAAATTAAAGTAAATGCTGCAATTTCGAATGATCTGTATGACCAAAAATGACTGAGTATTTTTTTTTGTTGTTGTTTGTTTCCGCTGCACACACATATAGCAAACGTTTCAGCCTGTTCATTATCAGAATAAAATACAGTCAACAAACATATACACTGATTAATTAAAATAGTGCGTACTGCGTAGTACAATCCGTGTCGTTCAGCCTGAGGTCGGGCCAAACACATATTTGCTAATGTGAGGATGTTTTTACGCGCATTAAGTACAGCGCTTGGTTTACTAATAAATAATAGTTTAGCATTCAAATACATCATATACACATTTTATTGGGTTCATGCCAAATGAGAGAGGTAGGCTGCTTGAGAACAAAACACGTTTGCTTTCAGTTTCGCTTTAAATTAGCCTAATTTGTCTTGGCTTGTTTAGCAACTTATATATTTTACACTTGTTTTGTTCCGAAAAAGGTTCAAAATAGTCTATAGGTATTGTGTTTATTGTTTGTACATTACAGCATTTCACTTTATTTACCGGCATTATTTATAAATGTAATAATTTTGTGCTTATCTGTGTTTAACCTAAACCATAACGTTAGTTTAGACCTACATACCGGTAGCCTATCTAAATATGATTTTATAATTTTAGGCTATATAGACCTACCTCATTACACTCCACTGGATGCATAATGAGCTGCAATAAACTACATTTTGGTATTTTATAATGCCTAGTCATACTTCTGTGGATATTTTGGTGAGAGTAACTCAAAAGTAGTGTAACGCAATGCAATTCCGAGACAGTAATATTGTAATGTAACTAATTCTTTTTAAAAGACAGTAACTAGTAATATATAATGTAACTAGACTAAATGTCATCAGTTTTCCTTGACTAAAACTAGACGAAAATAGTCATGGATAATTCTGACTAAAAAAAGACTAAAATGCTCAGACTTTTAGTCAACTGAAACTTGACTAGACTAAAAAGAGTATGAACGTGACTAAAACTAATAAAAACTAAAATGACAGCTTCACACAAAGACTAGACTAAAACTAAAATTAAAACAGGCCACCAAAAACAACACTACTGATGCTCCAGAAGGAAAAAAATATCCAATAAGAGCCAGGGGCGAAAACTTTTGAAAATGTGTACATTTTACTTATTTTGTCTTTCAAAAGCTACATAACATACTGTACTTACACGCTTGGCAGAAGACAAAATAAGTTAAATTTACCCTGATCCTTTGAACCTTCTGCGATAGTTGCATATGAGTCTCTCAGTTCTCCTCCATGTAAAAAGATGGATCTCAAAATCATACAGTCATTGTTGGAAAGGGTTCAAATACATAAAAATGCTGAATAACCAAAGAATCTGTGGGACCTGAAGGACTTTTTCCGAAGAACTGCAGGCAGTTTAACTGTTCAGGACAAACAAGGGACTCATGAACAACTATCACTAAACAAAAAACACAGCTGTGGATCATTCAGGTAACAACACAGTATTAAGAATGAAGTGTATGAAAACTTTTGAACAGGTCATTTTTATAAATTTAACTATTATTCTCTCTTGTGGACTATATGTAAACATCTTTAATGTGAAATATCTTCTTTAGGTCAGTACTAAATAAACAAGAACATACATTTTCTATGATCCCTCTTATTTTGGTAAAATAATTAACTTTGCAAATAATTAATTAAATAATTATCTACACCATTTTTCTTGGTGCTGTAGATAACAGGTTTTGTCTTTGTGTTTTCATGACTGTTTCAGTTTCACCACTGATGGGAATAAATATACTGCCAGTCAGGGAGTGAGCACACTGTAAAATCCAATAGTTTACCTTACTTAGATATAATTAGTTATCTTTACTTAGTTGCTATACTTACTAGGTTTTATTAAGTTACAGCTACTTTCAAGCGAGTAAAACAGTTTACTTACTACTTTGAGTGATGCTTACTTAAAATATTCAAGTAGCCACAAAGAAACCAATGACATTAATAAACCAGTGAGAGGCAGCAGTGCACTAATATGTTGCTAATTTGCAAAATAACAACAGAAGAAGAAGAAAAGCAATTTTTTTTTGAGGTGGCAATTGTTAATCTGCAGTTATTCACTTGTTACATTCACTCATTTCCCAAAGTCATCTTGAATGTTGTTTCAATACAACTATATATTTGAGAGAACATCACATAAGCTGACTTCATAAATTGATGTTGATTTTCGTAAAATGTTGTTGGTGTGTCTTATTTTATTTATTTATTTTTTATTATTATTATTTTTTTTTTTTTACTTACCATTATAGTGATTAATGTTCTGTTTGGTTGGGCACTTGGAACTTTGCTTTTCTTATTATAATTTTCTTCCTATTGATGCAGCAATGCAATATGAAGTCATAGTTTTTGATTTTAAGGGAAGAAAAGTAATAAGGAGGTTGTTTTTAGAAGGTAACCTTCAAGTTCTGATATTTCAATTAGCTAAATCTTTCCAATTCTTTAGCTAATATATTTTTTTATTTTATTAATGATCTTTTACAATTTTATTGTTCTTCATAAACACCTTGAGAAACTTTATTGGGTTGAGAGAGTCCTTTAATATTTGTGATAATGTGCTCAAGTCACAGACTTCAACATTCAGCATGTGAATCACAACGATGGTAACAATTCAGTTTTATTTATTTTTATTAATTGTGACAATAACCATTATATTATTTTATTTTCTCTTTTTGTTGTGTTACTGCTGACACAAGTCAGTAAATAAAATTAGCAAATAAAAACAACAACAGTAAAACAAAGCAATTGCATAATTTATTCATGCCGCAATGCACTCTGGGAGTCAGTGAGTAGCTATACTAAGTCAAGTGTAAGCCTAAAGTAAATGATCAAGTACCCCCTACAGTTCTTTTTTAGTTACTAGAGCTCCCGTGTAAGTAAACTATACTAACTAAGCATTTGTCACTACAACATACTATTCTTATTTCACTTTACTTAGTTTTTTTAAGGCAATCGGTTTGCATGCTTTTTTTAAGTAAGCCCAACTAATTAGATTTTACAGTGCAGAAGATCAGGACGGTGGTGCAGAGTGATGGCCATCAACCCTGCATGTCAACATCTTCATTCAGTCAATGTTTAAATGGAGGACTTCACAGAGAGGGTCAGTGGCTTGTTTGCCACCACCCACATGCCCTGCATGGTTTTGCTAATTTTAAGAGTTTCATTTTTAGATAGTTGTAAGATAAATCACGTTCTCTCTTAGGACATTGAATTCCAATACAGCCCTCAAGATGCATCTGTTTGTTTCGTTCATATTCTTGCACACTTAAAATGCTTTCATGGCTGTAAATTGTTGATGCACTGTACTCTGGGTAGCAAACACCATGCTAAAATGTTTTGAAATGTTTTCATAAAAATACTTTTGTAAATATGTTTGGATTGTCTTTTGATTTGTAATGTTATTCTGAATTATAGTAGTATCACAATATTCACAAACTATTTGTATGTACTATTCCAACTACACAATACACAATAATAATTACACAATAGCAAATTACAGTAGAAAAATACAGTACAATACTGTTTTTAGTTATACAGTACATTGTTCTATATACTGTAAAGTTGCATTACAGTACATTACTGTAAAACCAATTACAGTAACTTGCTGGCAACCTTGCTGCCAGTACCTTACTGTAAAAATACAGGAACATTTTTAACAGTGATACTATAGAAATAAAACTTGGATATATTAGAGTAGTCAATGTGCAGCTTGTATAGCAGTGCATATTTACGGTCCCCTAAATATAACTCAACATACAGCCATTATTGTCAAACCAGCTGGCAACAAAAGTAGGCACACCCTTGTCAAAACTGTTAATATTTTGTGTTAGCACCACTGTCATCTAGCAATGCCTTAATCATTCTGCGCATGGAATTCACCAGAGCTGCACAGGTTGTTGCTGGAATCCTCTTCAAATCATCTATAACAGTGGTTCGCAAACTTTTTCTGCTGGGCCCCCCTTTTGCAGAATAAAAAAATTTCAAGCCCCACGCCTGCATTTACACAGACATTTAAAAATAAACACAACTTCAGAAGGATTTATTTGAAACGTAATAATTAAAATTCAGTGTGTGACAACTTACTGAAAAAAAACCCCAAAAAAACAACCAAAAAAGGAACTAGTCACTTTTAGACTAGAAACATTAAAAGCAAAACATGCAGCTTTACTACGTACTATTTTTTGTACTATGTAACAGCATTCATTGTTTTTTAAACAGATTTTCTCCTATTTTCTTCTCTTTGTTGTAGTTGCGATCTTTGAAGTAAATTCATCATCTACTTGGCACTGGCACTTGTTGTCTTTTCAAAAACTTGTCCATGCTTAGATCAGAAATACTATGCATCATTCATTCATAATTTTACTCGGCTAATTTCTGATATCAATTGCACCATCTAGTGGTGTTACTGTTATTTTACGACAAAAACCGCTACAACTGATAACAGACAGCTGCAGCAGGTACTGCAAGTCATCATATAAAATATGATGAAATTCATATTTTGTGTTAAATTATTTACATATGTGGCAAGTAGCCATATAATACGCAAGATAATTTCACAGTGGGGTCTTGTATCACCCTGAAAATGTTTCTTTTTACATAAAAATCTAGGGATGTACCGAAATGAAAATTATTGGCTGAAACTGAAACTGCTTTGTAATAATTATTTATTATTTTATTAATTAACATAGTCATTTTGTAATAATATTAATGATACTGCATAAAAAAAAAAAAGGTCACAAGCCAATAAAATAACCACGTTTATTGAAAGTAACAATGAAATTGGACAGAAAATATATGAACATTAAATCTCAATATATTATTTTATTCAATTCTATGAAGCAGAATCAGATATAACTTTTTTTTGACTAATTATCAAAATAATATTTAGTCCTACAAAGCTATTATTATCAGAGCATACTTTCACGAGAGGGTCGCGTCATTTTACCAGTGTTGTCCAGCACAGCAGTACTACAGCATGTTACAGCACAGCATGTTACAGCACAGTATGTGACGCTATGGACCTTATCGCAGCAGAATTGAACACTGGAAGTGCTTGTCGAAGCAGTGTATCAGTTCTTCCGGTTATGTATATTTTTCAATAAGCTGTAATCACTAGTTTAATAAAAGCTTGTTGAAATGAGCATCTGCAGGAGGACTTGTTGACATTTTCAGAGACAGGCGAAGAAATGCCTAGCCTTGCAGCACCCCCCTTATCATAACTCTGCGCCCCCCAGTTTGGGAACCACTGGGTTAGACTAAAGTATTGTTATAGAGCTGTTATAGTCACTTATTTAGTGTCTTGTGAAACATTTTCACTAAATTCTCAGAGCAGTTCATTATGTGAGGAAACACATGTGCTGTATATTGACACTGCTATTGGTTCCCTGTAATTTCTTCCTTTAGTCACAACACACAAATAACTTGTTAAAAAGATGTATTCATTATCACTAAATATCATAACACTCTTTTCGCAGCTAGTTTGTAACAGTGTAAAATCACTCATATGTGAATATGTGATGAAATTCACTCACCTTCAGTTTGTCCGGAGTGAATGATTGAAATCAGCACTAAAAACACAAAAAGAAAATGTGAGCATTGAGCTGATGTTGTGTATAAATTATAGTAGCCATATGAAATTATGTTCTTCTTATTTTGCTTGCAAAACACCATAATTTTACTTTTAAATGTTTCTCAGCTTCACAACACAGGTTTCTTGTAAGTCAAGTCATGTTTTTTGGCTAATTTGTCTAGACCTTTTCATCCAACTTGTCTAGACTTTCAAGGGTCTGAAAACTGTGACAGTAATAAATATAAATCATATTAAGATATTGTGTGGAGGACTGCATATGTGTCCAGATGAACACCGCAACATCTGTTTGATATTTTAGTGATTTCATCATCATAGCAGAGAGACCTGTTTAGGGAACTTGACAGTCTGATCACAAGCAGAAACTCTTACAAACTGTTACTAGATGGGACATTTTACCAGAAACATACATTATCTGTCCTTGACTTGTTACAGGAAATAAAAAGTATTTAATCCAAAAAATATCTAAAATTGACTAATGGTTGATTTCTGTGAGTTGTTCTGAAAAGAATATGTCATTCATTAGATTGTCAGATATTTTTTTCTTTATTAAAAAAAAATAGTCCTGACAAGTCCTGTCATTGTCCTCAGCTTTGTTATGGTAAAAACTGTTATTTAGAAAAAAAAAAAAAAAAACAACAACAAAAAAAAATCCATAAATAAGTTTAAGTTGTTATCACTCACATCAATTGATTAAAAACATGAAATTATACATATATTCTACAAATAAATAATAAAATGTGTGCAATAAGACTTTAAGGGAGTGACTCAAAGGAAGTGACATCATTTGACTGAGGTGAAGCTAACACTGATCAAGGGTGAGTTCTGTCATTGAATTGTCATTGATGAGCTAAAGCGTCAGGCCCTGTAACGGTAAAACATCCCAGAAAATAATAAAAATGTTTGAAATCCAAAACGTCCAAAAAAAAAAAAAGTTACAGAAATTCCTTGTATGCATGTTAATGGTTTTTATGCTAGCGTGCTAGCAGGCTGAGAAATGGCAGTTTAAAATGGCCGACCGTCAGACCCTGTCACATCCTGACAGTCCTGTGATACGACCTTACAAATAAATGGCATTGTTCTGTTTTATTATCTTTATTGCATATAATATGTATTTAACATATGCCATAGTAAAGCAGTATTTGAATAAACAGACATTACACAGTAAATGCAATGCTTTATGTTCATCCACCAATTTTTATTTTAATTTTGCCCCTCTTTTACCTAGGCCTATGTAGCACTGCGTTTTGGGGTTGAACTTTGTATATTAATGATATTTCGGTACATATATAGATATAATTGTCATTTATATTAACTTTGAGTAATGATGACTGTAATTATTACAATTCATGCAGGTTGCAGTTCAATGACTCCATTTAGTGCAGCTGAGAGACAAAGACAATGTCAGAAATAACTAAATGCAAACCCTGAGAGAAAGGAGAAACATCTTCAGAAAGAAAGGCAGAGATGGAAACAGAAAAAAGGAAAGAAGGAGAAGTATTCACAAGTCACAAAGACACAAAGACATAGGCACAAATTATGGAGAGAGCATCAGAAAAAATAGGCTTAACAGGGCTCCAGACCAAAAAAAAAAAAAAAAAGAGAAACAATAGAGGAAATAGAGAAACAAATTTAGGCACCAAATAATTTTTTAGGTGCCACAGAATGAACATATTTTATTTTATTTTATTTATTTTTGACCCTCTACTTTTTTAATCATAGTGTCATGTGTTTATGTCTCATCTTTTCTTGTCTTTACACTCAAAAAAGTCAACTAGTCACTTACTTGATTCAAATATGTCTGATTAACAAGAATAAAACAAATTTACTTATGTTAAGTGATTCATTCTTGTTATTTGAAACTAAATTAAGAAATAATCAAATGAATTAGATAAGAACTTGTTGATTCAATGAGACTGAGGCACTTCAGATCAACGACTCTCTCTGGTGAGTCACTGCACATGCTCAGAACTGGGGCGGAAACACACGGGTACACACTCAAAAAAATATTTCAGCCTAAACTTAAACTTTATGTAATTCAATTACATACAAAATTTCCATGCATTTAAATCACATAGTTTTAATTTAAACAAATCAATTAAACTTAATGTGATTCAAATGCATCAGGTAAAGTTTATGTAATATTTCCCAGTGTTAAACAAACCCTGCTCAGTGTTCATGTGTTTCCACACTACAGTGTTCAAGTAGCATTGACACAGTGTTGGAGTTAAGGAGATCATTATGTCATGATTGACCAATAATGATGAACACCTGCTGTTTACAAGCAGAATCACAGAAGGAAAGAGAAACACAAGAATCAGATTTATTTAAATGAACTTAAATAAATGAAGACATTAAATCTCTGATTAAACAACTCCACAAACAACATTACAGTTTGACTTGATTTCTGTCATATATCCACAAATATTATTTGAGAACATCTAAACAGAGGTTTTTTTATTTAAAAAAAAAAAAAAAAAAAAAAAAAAAAGTTATTTGACCTCACCATCATTGCGATCAGGGTTTACTTTAGTTATACTCTTGACCTTACATTTTTTTTTTTGGCTGCTGTGATTATGTGTATGAAGCACATCTATAACAGCAAATCAAAACAAGCCAAAAAAAAAAAAAAAAGTCTGATTTGGTTTTTTGGTCATTTTTTTTTTTTTTTATTGTTATTATTGGTGGTGTAATTATTATTATCCAGTGCCCTGATCTCATGCTGTGGTTAATCTGTTAGTTTAATGTTTGCAACAGGCATATGAACTATTATGGATGTTTATCTTATACACTAAACCTTGAAATCTACGGCATCACTTTGACACACACAGACATCAAGAATCAGCATATGAATCTCAACAATGGTGACATTCAACAGCTGCATGCTGGGTAACAGCAGATTATAAAACTCACCCATGACTCCCAGCATGCAGCTGTTGAATGTCACCATTGTTGAGATTCATATGCTGATTCTTGATGTCTGTGTGTGTCAAAGTGATGCCATAGATTTCAAGGTTTAGTGTATAAGATAAACATCCATAATAGTTCATATGCCTGTTGTAAACATTATGAAAATAGACTAACCACTGCATGAGATCAGTGCATCACACCACTGGATGTTAACGATTTCACAACCAATAAAAACTAACCAAAAATACCTAATCAGACTTCTTTTTGGCTTTTCACTTTGCTGTAATAGATGTACTTCATACACATAATTACAACAGCCAAAAAATATCAAAAGTCAAGAGTCCAACTAAAGTAAACCCTGATCGCCATGATGGTGAGGTCAATTAAAAATTTTAAAATAATTAAATAAATAAAATTCTCAAATAATATTTGTGGATATATGACAGAAATCAAGTCAAACTGTAATGTTGTTTGTGGAGTTGTTTAATCAGAGATTTAATGTCTTCATTTATTTAAGTTAATTTTATCTTTGGCTGTGGCTGATTCTTGTGTTTCTCTTTCCTTCTGTGATTCTGCTTGTAAACAGCAGGTGTTCATCATTATTGGTCAATCATGACATAATGATCTCCTTAACTCCAACACTGTGTCAATGCTACTTGAACACTCTGTAGTGTGGCTGAAATGTACCTGTGTGTTTCCGCCCCAGTTCTGAGCATGTGCAGTGACTCACCAGAGAGAGTCGTTGATCTGAAGTGCCTCAGTCACATTGAATCAACAAGTTCTTATCTAATTAATTTGATTATTTCTTAATTTAGTTTCAAATAACAAGAATGAATCACTTAACATAAGTAAATTTGTTTTATTCTTGTTAATCAGACATATTTGAATCAAGTAAGTGGCTAGTTGACTTTTTTGAGTGTATCAGCATTTTAATCCATCGTGTAGATGTTCTGGAAACTAAACGTCTTTTCCAGCTTGAGAACTATATACATTCACAAAGAACTGTTTATTACACAGAATCTGTGCCAATATCATGGACCATAACTATGTCAGCATCACTTAGGAGTGTAGTTTTGGCTCCTCCTCAATGCATCCTAAATGTTGTCATATGTCTTTCATCCAGTCTGTTTTTCTTCATTAGTAACATGCAATTGTTTTAGGTGTTGAATTTTAGCTTTAGATCCTTGCATTGTTTTTATCATGTAGACAACAAGTTAAGTAAAAATATGAATGTGCAATATAGTGCATATATTTAGCAGAATGATCCTTTTTATAGTTATTTTTCTAGCTGTCTGATGAGCTTATGGACGTTGAATGGTTATTCTGAGTTAAATGTACAGTATTGTTAGGTGGCATTGTTTATACTTTACACACTTTCTGCAGTTTGAAACACTGGATGAGTGATTACATAAGATATTTCAGTAAGTTGTACTGGAGGCTACATTATAAAATAGTCTACCTTTTGATGTCTATTCATGTTCATTTTGTAATATAGTAGTAAAGAGAAATATAAAATAGTTTTTCACGTGTTGCTTTAACTGAGGCGCTAAACTAAAGCTATCGTTCATGTCGCATTAAGATGCGCCAAAACTGTATTTATTCTCTGAATTTTGTTATGTTCGTCAAGTTGATGCTTTGTTTATTGAAAAGTAACAAAGCATTATTGCGATTACTGGACGGCAAGTGCGCTACAAATAATATGATGTGCACGCATTGACAAAACACAGCATATACACTAAAGATCTTGATAAGAAGAAGCCACAGTATCGTTTATAAACCAGAATTGTTAATGATATTGTTAATGTCCACACAGCTGACAGCTTTACCCATTGTAGTTTGTTTAAGTTGTGCACGAAACACTGCTTTTCCACGCTCTCACTTCATACGTCTCTGTCATTTCAATCTCTCTCATGCCGCACAATAGAGCTGCTTTCAGCAGTTGTGCTGTCAACGCTAAAGTCCAGCAGAGATGAGGACTGTTTGAAAGACTTTTTCCTCTAAAACTTTGGTGCGCATCATCTCAGTTTATTACATCAACATAACAAACAATGTGATCACAAAACAGTCAGGAAAAAAAGGCTGTAACAGGACTCGTGGGAAGCGTATAAGATCCAAGTGTGAGCTTTTATTAACACAGCGTAATCAGACAGGCAGGGTTGATCTTCAAACAAACAGTAATATCCATGGCAAAAACAGTAGCAAAATCCAGAAATCAGGCAGAGGGTTAAAATACCAAGACAGCAGTCCAAAAGTAACAAATAAACAAGGCTATGAAACTAGGCAAAAATTATGGCAATGAACTAGACAGAACTATGGTAAAAAAACAAGGCAAAACAATGACAAGAAACAAAACCGTGGCAAAAACAAGGCAATGAAACAAGAGAAAACGCTTAGTAGAGTCCACACAGCAAAACAATACTTCACAGGGCCTGTTTGGTTTTAGGCCTCCTTAAATGGCCACCAAACAGGAAGTTACCAGAGAAGCAGCAGAGGGAGCAGCAACAGGCAATCAATGGGTGAGGGCTCCCTCTGCTGGTGTGGCGTTACAAAGGCATTACATTCACATTTTAAAATCATAACATGTACATTTATGTAATCGCCACTGGCGAACTGCACACAGAAAAAAAAATGGTGCTTCAGCGGTTCTTCAGTGGTTCTTTGGGGTCGTTAAGGTGCTATATAGCACCACTGTCATACAAAGAACCTGTTAAGCCTCTGAATAAGGATCTCTAACTCTCTCTGAAACTCTTCAGTTGGGGAAAGGATTAAAAAGAACATTAACATACAGTGTATTTCCTGAAGATCTTTTTGCCCCTAAGGCCCCCATAATGAAATATTTCCCACATAAGACCTTTTGACCTTAGAAAAGCATAAAAGTGATTCAAGACATTTTGCCATTGTAGTAAATATATTTACTACTATTGTAGTAATACAAGCCCCTATGATTGTTTCTATTGAGCACCATTTTTGTTGAAGTAATAAAATGCTATACACAGCAAAATCCCCAGTGTTAATTTAACACTCTGAGTGTGGACACATATAAACACTGAAGCAGTGTTGAAGTTAACGAGATAATTAGGTGATTAACGAAGTGATGATTGAACATTATTGAAGACACCTGATGTTAATAAGCAGAATCACCAAAGGAGAAAACCAAAGCAACCATTATAGTGGTCAGTGTTTGCATTAGTTGGGCTCTTGACCCTTAAATCATCAATATTAGGTCTTGTTTGGCTGCAATTACTGAGTTATAACAGCCAGACAAGCAAAGAACAAAAGTCAGTAAGATGGCATTGACTGTGCTTGACTTAATCATCATACAGTGACTTGAGTATTTGACATAGAATTTTCTTGCTGATTACAAAAAGAACTGTGAACAAAAGATCAATCAGTTTTGCCATAATCAGACAGATGATGGAAAAAAAGCTTATCTTAATTTAGACACACAGACATGAAGAATCAGTGTGAGAATCACAACAACGGTGACCATCAAAAAGCGTGTTGTAGCCAATCAGAACTCATCCATGACTCCCATCATGCATTGCGGCATGAATAAATTATGAGAGTTCAGAGTTGATCTGTTTATCTGAATATGCCGTTTGTCACCATTGTTGAGATTCATGGGCTGGTTCTTGATGTCTATGTGTGCCTAGGTAAAACACTTTTCTTTTTTTTTTAACAGGTTGTAAGAAAAAACTTTCCAAAATGTATAGGAAGTACTGGATCAAAAAAAAAAAAAAAAAAAAAAAAAACACCTAACTTAAAGATTAGACTCTAGGTGATTTACGCCAAAAATGAATACGTTAAAACATAATCACCTGGTGACTTGAGCTTTTGGCTTGTCTGGCTGTTTTAACTCAAATACAGCAGCCAAACAAAATCTAGTATTAAAGATTAAAGGGTCAAGAGCCCAACTAATGCAAACATTGACCACTATAATGGTTGCTTAAAAATTTTGGTTTTCTCCTTTGGTGATTCTGCTTATTAACATCAGGTGTCTTCAATAATGATCAATCATCACTTTGTTAATCACCTAATTATCTCATTAACTGTGTATGGTACATCTGATGGTTCTACATAGAACCATTTGACAAAGGTGCCATACAGCACCTTTTAAAATAGGTGCTATATAGCACTAAAAGTGGTTCCCCTATGATTACGAGCCAAAGAACCACTTTTAGTGCTATATAGCACCATTTGTTTTTAGAGTGTGAGCAAAAACTTCACTCGCAAATTAGTATTTTTGTTCACAAATGCGACCGTTTTAGTCACAGTCTGGAGCCCTGATTAAGAGAAAGGTCACAGTTCCAGGGTCGGGACCTTCAAGGTTAGAAAAGGCCACATCACAATATCACTTCATATTGCACAGGGTGAATCATGTTATTATCTGCATTATTACCCAGAAAATTACATGCAATTTCTGTTATTACCATGTAATTTCCTAAGCAATAATGTAGATATTACTATAGTATTACCCTGTTATTACTGAGTCTTAATATGATGTGGTACCACAGTTACTTTACATTGTGCTAGTCAGTTAAATATCTGTTAAATACATTTAAATGAAATATGTTTTTTTATATTGAAATAAAATGAAATTAGTTTATTGAATTAAAAAGATATTTGGACTATATCATTTGTCAGTTATATTCCAATGAATTACATCCTTATTTTATGTCCTTGGCTGAACTTTACCGTAGTCTAATATTACATTAACAGTAAAAGTATAATATCTCCTATGTAAAGGTTTTTTTTTTTTTTTACAACAGTATGAGTGCCTGGCAGGTATTCAGTGATTTTGTGTACTGCAGTTGCCTGAAAATTTGCTTATATTTCATATAGGAATTATAAAACCATGTTAGATACAATCAGGCACATGTGACCAGTAAGAAAATGGTACTTGTGTCAAAGAAATTAATTAGGAAACCATTCTAACATATACAGATTTGTCTGTGACAGGGCCTGACATTTTAGGGGTGAAATGCATATAAAAATGTATTTTATTCAATCATAAAAACATGTGGAAATGGCATGATATGTGTTTTTCATAGTTTAACGTCCTCCATATAACTCAACATTCAGATTTAAGAATAAGATCTTTTTTATACCAAGATTTTTTTAAGTGGAAATGTACATTTCTGGTAGAATGTCCCAGATATTTAGTTACAAACTAAATATATAGTTGAAGCATCTGTGCAAAACAAACCTGCAGAACTGATTTAAACAAACACTATTACAAAGCAAAAAAAAAAAAAAAAAACACAACACTCAACAACACAATAGAGTACATTTCTCTTTCACAAACAGCACTAACTGCACACCTGCTCCCTCAAGCTCATTTTTCATATAACATGAACTACTGTATTTGAAAATCTGAGAACAGAATGCAAAGAAAAAAAAAAATCCAGGTAAACTAAATCACTTGATCCTATTCATAATTAAAAGCAATTATCATCCACTGAAATACAGAGAAAATAATACTTACAGAGCACAAGAGGAAGTTGACTGAGCTCCATACTGACGAATAATGACAGACGGTGAAAAACACAGACTGTGTTAAAGCCTCAAGACTTCCTGATACCTACAGTCAGATCCAACAGACAAATGCCTCATGTATTAAAGAAAATCTGATTACATTGATAATCTTCATAATGTGTTCAGAAAATGTTAAACTGACTAACGTGCAAGTTTTTGACAGATCACTATCAAACTGAACAGTATCAGTTTTCCATTATGAGAAATAATATTCTTGTATGAACAAGGAAAATGAAACAATACTTTGATAGACCTTTATTGTAATTATAGTATTAACTGTAATTAAAACTATTGAAGTAAAGAAGTAGAAACTAGTGATCAACTGCTGCTCTCACACTGGTTAATGTCACTGAGCGCAAACAAAACAAACCAAACCACAACTATGAGCTCATGTTGACCTGTTTCTATTCTCTGACACTGATGGTGTTAAGTTTGGCTCTGATATGTTTGTACCTGTGAACACATTAAAGACATACAAATGCATCATTTAAAACTCACACCAAGACAAGGGATGTAAATTAAGCAGTGGTGTAATGTAACTAAGTAATAATACACAGCAAAAACCTCAGTGTTATGTTAACACTGCTCAGTGTTTATATAATCCACACTCAGAGTGGTAAAAAAGTAACACTGAAGCAGTGTTAAAGTTAATAAGATTATTAGTTGATTAACTGTGGGATGATTGAGCATTAGTGATGAACACCTGCTGTTAACAAGCAGAACCACAGAAAGAAAGAGAAACAAGATCAGAAAAAAAAGACAAGATGAGCAGAAATACAAGAACTACAGCTGACTTCAGCCACAGCCTTAGATG
The DNA here is from genome assembly GCF_022985175.1 of Labeo rohita. Taxonomy (NCBI): domain Eukaryota; kingdom Metazoa; phylum Chordata; class Actinopteri; order Cypriniformes; family Cyprinidae; genus Labeo; species Labeo rohita. The sequence goes on along the minus strand of NC_066883.1, from coordinate 4,336,663 downwards.
AAATCAACACAAGATAAAAGACATTACATCTTTCAAGATCTCGACAGGGGAGGATTAAATAACTCCACAAACAACATCACCAGCTTCACCCATTAACAAAAACAAACAAACAAACAAACAAACAAAAAAAAAGGCAAGTCAAGTGTTGTTATGTTTCAATAAAACATAATCAGCATATAGTGGCTTGAATAACTTGATTGTTTTAATACTTAATTTTGTTGTTGATCACATGAAACACAAAGCTTTATCCAACAGTTTTAAGATTAATCTGAAAGATTTTTGAAAGTTCTTCTTCACTAAAAGCTTCAGTTTTTTTTATCAAACAGACTTCAAGAATCAGCATATGAACCTCAACAATGGTGACAATCAACATATGCTGCCTTCACGCCATGTCGTAATTACCGTAATTCTGACATGACAACATGTGACATTTTACTCATACCTTTCCATGTTGTTGGACTTGGAGGTAGCGCCTAAGTAGTGCCGAAACAAACCTGACGGCGGTCACGTGGTACATCTGTAACTGGTTTAAGTCGTAATTCTAAAAACATTCAGAGTTTACAAGTTGTAATTATGAGTTCAGGAACACATGAGGCCTTTGGCTTTGATAGTGTTGACATAGAAACACATAATTCAGATAGAGTAGAACATCACGTGTTTTCATCTCCAAATTACAGCATGGCATGAATGCAGCAATAAAGCTCCATGTTGCAGTGCATTCTGGGAGAACTGACCAAAACTCATCTCAGCATGCAATGCCACATAAATTATGCAGCTGAAATGTTCTAGTATTTTCTTTTATTCTTACTATTTGCTTTTGTTTTGCTATTTTTGTTGTGACTTTTAGTAGCGTGTTTTGTGATGTCTGGTGTGTTGACTTTAAGAAGTTACATATTCATATAAGAAGTTATGCATTATGAATTGTATTATGAAATGTTTTATGAATTATGAATTATTCTGTACATCATTCTTAATTATTAATTCATGTATCCAATATATTACCTGTCCTTCTATGAAGACAGCTCAAAGAACAATGATATAACAAATGGATTCAACATCCCATAAACCTTGAATTTCCATAAACATCCCCGTTATCTATTTCTTAGACCAAACAATTCATGAAACCCTACAATCATGGAACTGAACAATAATGAAAATGCATAAGCAAGGAAAAAAATACGAAATATAAAATATAAAAACATATAAATAAATAATATATATGAATAAATGAATAAATGATAAATACTTAATCAAATTGTCACATTTATGTCTGTTTATGTCTTTTGGTTTCTCCCATTGTCTCCCCCTGTCGATCTGTCTGTTTTGGTTTATCCCTCATTACCGTCATCCCCTACACCTGTTTGTAATTTAGTCTTCCCCTTTATAAGTCTGCTTGTGTTTTGAGTTTGCTGTTGGTCCTTGACGTTATTTGGAAGTGTGTGGATGTCTCGTTCTGTTCCTGCCTGTTCCTACGAAGATTTATATTAAAGTAATTTGTATGTATCGTATCTTGTTTCCCGTCTCGTCCGTCCAGCACTGCTCGTAACAGAAGGACCAACGAAACAGTTTATCCCCGGCGTTTTCCCTGCTTTATTTTTTTTTCCCGGTTTTTTCTCAGTGTTTATTTTTTGTGTTTTTTGTTATGGATAACCCCGCCGTCCTCCTCCTTCTCCTGGAGCAGGGGAATCGCTCTCTCATGGACCACACTAGAGACTTCGTCCACCTCGTACCACTCACACACTACCCGGACAGCAGCCTTTGCACATTCTACCATGCAGGACTGAACAACGCCACGAAAGTGCTGCTGTCCGGGGAGGGTCCACGAGAGAGCTTCGCCGACTACATCGAGTGGGTGCTGGTGTCCTGTAGATCTTCGTTAACCGCGGAGGATGACACCAGCCCCACTCAAGACCCAGAACCCAGCCAACCAGCACCCCGACACGCGGAGTTTGAGCCCGAGCCCACCGCGGATGACGAGCCAGAGCCACGAGCGACAGAGTTAAAGATCGCCTCAGAGCCAGAGCCCTACACGTCCGATCAGGTGCGAGAGCCGGCCACAACTACCACGACGGGGGAGTGCAAGATGGAGCAAGTGAAGGCTATGGAGAGCCCTGCCCACTGCACCACTGCTGGGGGTGAGCTGGAGAATGAATCTGGGGATTTAATTGACTTTTCTACAGAAGCTCTAGAAAATAACTCTGGGGATTTAATAGACTTCTTTACGGAAATATCTACCTGTCACGTTATACCTGCCTGTATGGAATCCCCACCCACCCTCCCTCCTTCTTCTGCCTATGTCAACATCTGTCTGCGCACCGCTGTCCCCTGACAGCCCCTCTGCTCACCCTCAGCCCACCACCTGTGCAGTGGGCTTGCCGCGGGTCTGCCAGCTTCCATCGGCGTCAGGGCTGGAGGATCCCTCATCTCCCCCTCCAGCCTCAGAGTCCAGAACTCCGCCTCGGCCCTCCGACCCTGCGGCTCCACCACGGCTCTCAGCGCCCTCGTCTCCATTGTCGCCCATCGGTCCACCAGCTCCACCGGGCTCCCTCGTCTTTCCGGCTCCGCCCTGGTCGGTCGTCGTCCCTCCGTCACCTCAGGACTCTGTTCCTCCGGCTGCGCCTCGTCACTCCGTCCCACCAGCTCCTAAGGACTCCTCCCTCCCTCTGGCACAGCCTCCATCCTCTGTCGCTCCGGCTCCGCGGCGGACCTCCGGATCTCCGCCTACGCCTTGGTCGCCAGAGCCTAGGGCTCCGCCTTGGCCCTCCGGATCCTCGGTGTCGCCCTGGATCTTCGGCTCTCCGTCTCCGCCTCGGGCTCCTCCGCCAGCGGCTCCGCCTCTGTCGGTCGGCCCCCTGGAGTCGTCAGCCTGTCCTCCACCATGGCTCCTCCCTCCGTCGGCTCCATCGTGGGTCGTCATCATGGCTGCGGTCTGGGTCTCCCTCTGCTTCTCCTGCTCCAGGTCCCTCCTGTTTCCTCCTTGGCTCCTTCCACCTTCGTCACCCCCCTGGACTATGTTATGTTTATTTGAACTGTCTGTCCGGCCATGGCCTCCTGAACCGCCCACCTACTCTCTTGTTTTCTTTTGTATGTTGTACGGCGCGAGATGCGCCTATTCGGAGGGGGGCGTAATGTCACATTTATGTCTGTTTATGTCTTTTGGTTTCTCCCATTGTCTCCCCCTGTCAATCTGTCTGTTTTGGTTTATCCCTCATTACCGTCATCCCCTACACCTGTTTGTAATTTAGTCTTCCCCTGTATAAGTCTGCTTGTGTTTTGAGTTTGCTGTCGGTCCTTGACGTTATTTGGAAGTGTGTGGATGTCTCGTTCTGTTCCTGCCTGTTCCTACGAAGATTTATATTAAAGTAATTTGTTTGTATCGTATCTCGTTTCCCGTCTCGTCCGTCCAGCACTGCTCGTAACACAAATAAATAATTAAATATGAATTATGTGAAAGACTAATGATTGTAAAATGATTATGAATAATTAAATAATTAAATAAATAAATGATTATAAATGAAATTAAAAACAAACATTAAATTTAAACACAACACAATAATTTGCATGGAAGGATCTAAGGATCCTTCAGCACAGTAATTACAATGCTTGCCACCTTTAATATATATTTTTTAATGTAGTTATATAAATTGATTACTGTAAATATTGTAATTTAATATTTTTTTCTGTCTTGCAGTTACATCAGATCACTTACTTCAGCAGCTCTTTAAAGAAACCATCTCTTGTAAATGCCATCACTTGTTCCTGTTTTTCCGAAATGTGATCCATAATTAATTTACACTTAGTTTTGCTCTCTTTCTGTGGTCCATCATGACATTTTTATAATCTCATAATTTTGACCAATTCTGTCAGAAAGCTGCTAGAATTAACAGGGAACTTGAACCCGAAGCTCCCAGTGCTGATCTTGAAGAAGCTGTTAAGAAGGCTGAACAAGTCCTTCAATGATTCAACCTTTCACAGTAATGTTGAAGACATTTAGTTATAACTGATTTGCTTTAAAGGGGTCATCGGATGCCCATTTTTCCCAAGTTGAAATGATTCCTTAGGTTCTTAATGAAAAGTCTCTAATATACTTTGATTAAAAATTCTTAATGGTTTTGTAAAACAACACCCTTTTTACCTTGTCAAAATCAGCTCTGCAAAAATCATCTGATTTTAAGGGGTTGTTCCTTTAAATGCAAATGAGCTCTGCTCACCCCGCCCCTCTTCTCTCTCTGTGGAAAGACGGTCTTGTTTACATTAGCCGCATTTAGCTGCGTTTAGCCGCTAAACTTTCTAACTACCACGTTATAAGGAAAGGCGATCGCAAAGATAAAAAAAAAACGCTTATACACACTTCTGCTGTAAGTGAAGCTGGATCATGAATGATTTGCACGAACATAGACGGATATATGTAGATTGGGAGGTGCATTCCCTTCACAAACAAACATAATCCACTGCATCTTCAGCGGCTCAGATGTCAGGACTAAATGATGACCACTATGTTCATTATTGCATCCAGCAACACAACACCTCATTCTGAGATATTCTTGTCTAACTTACATCCCTGCTCCGGCATCAAAACAAGGAGAGTTACTGGACTGTGACAGCTGGTCTGAGGTAAGACGCTTATGTCAATCAACTATTGTGGGAGCGGCCTCTATCGGTGTGACGTCACATCGACAGGCATCTGAGAACGGCTCGATTTGAAAAAGGGGATATTATTTTTACAGATTAATTAAAAACCACTGCATGGATTTTTATCATTATAGGGTAGATTTGTACATACACTGCCAACACACATTAATGTTCAAACAACATGTAAAAGTGAACTTAGAATCCGATGACCCCTTTAAGGCACACATCCTTATTTTATCTGTTAATAATACATTTTCTTTACAGTCGTTCCTCTTAAATATTTTGGTCACAAATTTCTTTTTAGCACATTGTCTCAACATGTATATATTTCTCTTTGTTTCAGCTGAAAGGGAAGACCAAAGGAGGCCAGTCATGGGATCTGAATTGGGCCATATTGTGCATTTATGGAAAAGACCAAAGGCAAACATTTCCATGTCGGTCTGAGCATCTTGACTGAACTGTAGTGCAGTTACATTTTGCACAGCTTGCTCCACGGCCCCATCAGAAAGAACAACCAACAAAGTGACATGTTGAAGTCATTCATACAATTAACAGCAAATCAGCAAATTTATATCATATTGTACAAACGTACTTATACAAAATACTACGACTTTCACTTGTTCTTTTGTCATTGGCCATTGCCTTAACTCTCATGCTAATTTTGCCCATTGTAAGTAGTCAGAGTGTTTGTATCATAAAGTTTATATTAAATCCATTGTGTTGTTCTTTATAAACCTTTACAAATTGCCACTGTCTCTTCCCGTTCTAACAGTACATGATATCTTAAACTTAAAGCTGTTTACACCATGAACAAGAACTATGATAATAACTATTTAACATCCAACAGACGATAATAATCTGTTTACTGTTTTACTGTCACATCATCGTCACGATCCCAAAGCCGGAACACACGTGAACCGTCACCTGACTACTGATCACATGCACCTGTGCACCCAATCACCCCACAGTATAAATACTTACCTGTTTGTGTTACTCACTGGCTGGTATCAAACAAACCTGGCTCCTTTTATCTGTGGATGCAAGCTTCTCCGTCAGTGTTCTTTCTTCACGAGGTACTTCAGGAGGATTCGGACTGGAACGTCTCTGTGGAGGAAGGAGATTTAAAGACATTTAAAGGGAAGTGACTGAACGATACTTTTGGAATGATTTGTTTACGTATTGGATACTTACCTGAGTTTACCGGCACTGTTGTGAATCACCTGCAAAAAGAAACTGAACTACTTACCTGTTTTCACCGTATCACCTTATTGTGCACATCTGTATCAATAAACAAATCAAACGCTATCTCTGCCTCTGCCTTTCTGTGCCAGCGTGACATATACATGCTGCAGTTACAGTATGTTGTTGTCTGCCATCTGTTGTTGTCAATGTTTTTGTTGTTCATCATGCGATCAATTATCTTTCTTCCTGTCTTGCAGTCATTCTTCATCAGCTCTCCACAATATCTGCCCTTCCAAAATCTTCCACATCGCTTTCTCTCGTGTGGCTCTTTTAATTTCTCCTCTACAGTCAACACTCACTCCCATCACTAACTTGTCACGTGGCAAATCAGATCTTCTTTTAATTTGGCCAAATCAGATCACTTGAAGCTGTTCACACCAAGAGCAAGAACTACAATGATAACTATTTTAACCATTTATTTTTCATACTAAGATACAATAACATTCTGTTTATTATAAGCGTGTGCTGCAGTTATGTTGTCTGCATTTACATGCTCAGGGTATTTACAGTCTGGTGGATTTTGATTGGCTCTCAATGCTTTTATTTTTCATCATCTGGAAAAATTTGTTCTGAAAGATTCCAACCATATTGTTTCTCTGTGTCGTTTCATGTTAAATAGCTGCAGTGTGGACTTGGTGTGAAGAGGCCTTTAAACTGCTTACAACAAAATCGTCAGCAGGTAATCATATTTAGAGAAATCATATTAGCTTGCTATTAAAGAAGAAAAAAATTCTAATGCTGCTTTCGTGTTTTCTTGTTTTACAGCTGGAGACCAAAACGCAAAGAAAATCAGTCACAGGAAGCCAGTCAAACCAGTCCTGATGAATGAGGAATGAACATGGTCTTCTTGTGCCCAAAGAGAAAAGACAGATTTCCACTGGTATGTATGTATTCAAGCAATGTAGTTATATGTGGTATAGCATTTGATGTTGATCTCTCAAAAGATAACGTTATAATTTTTCACATACACATCTTTTTTTCGAGATGCTAGAATTAGCAAATCAACTGTGCCGTTGTCTCTAGAATTTGGGCAGGAAATGACCAAATATGGTGAGTACTGACACCTGCACCTGTAATCACCAACACTATTTCTTTGTTGACTTATTGTTTTGTCTGTTTGTTTGAAGGAGGATGAAGCCAGTTGATGAAGAGATCAATTCAATGGCCATCAGGTATCTGCTGTTAAGACTGCATTGGCGGACAGCTGTACTGTGACAGCTCAGATGTTAAGGCGCATAAAAGTAAACTTCACAAGTGATCAACAAGAGTTGTGGAGGGATTCTTTTGGCCCATATACCTCCAACAAGAATCAGTGGTAAGTCCAATGCAACAACTACAAATTCTATATATTGTTTATTGATTTACATTAAATGCATGTTTTGTCCCTCCAGGGCATCTACATCAGGTGGTGTGCGAGGAAAGCACAGAGGCCCATCAGAGACTCCAGCCAACTGCATGGATCGCTCTCATTGTTACCAGGCAGAAGTTATTGCAGAACCTACACCAGCAGACTGCGAGACAAGTTCTTATCACAGGCAATCAGACTGAACTGAACTCATACCAGTAACACCACACACAGCACATCAACCTCATATGCACTGCCCTCTAACAGTTACACTGTCTGGACTCTGACTCCCTATTATTCTGCACCCTGACATTCTGTTTGCACTAATTCATACTGTACTGCACTGTCATTATTGTTTGTCATTTTCATTTTGTGCTCACTGTATAGCGTAATATTTACCATATATTGTTCTCTGCATGTTCTAAGTCCCTTATATATACATTTTATATATATATATTTTAACATAACCCATTTTTATTTCTCTTGAATATCATTTGTCTTTATAATCTACTTTAGTTGTCTTTATGATGTATTCTCCAGTAAAGTATTGCACATGATGTTGGATAATAAAGTATGGTGAATATTCTGTGTTGGGGACAGTGTTTGGTAAAAAAACATTTAATTTTGTAAACAACACACCTAACTATCATGAGTGTTGTAATTAAGACATGAACATTGTGATATTAATGTCGTATTAATGACATTCAGTTCCCGGAAGGGAAGGCTGAAAGATGAATCAGAAGTGACTGCATGGACCGTATTGCTACAGACACTTAATGCACAACTGAGGGTGATGGACCAGGGAAAGATCAATACTCAATACATAGATATGAATCTAATACTGTATTGTAAGCAAGATGAGCATGCACGTTACTTACGTTTCATATCAGAGAAAGAAAAAATAAGGAATATTTGACACAGCGACACAAATGAGGTGTTTTACATTATGATTCTTTGCATTGCATGAATTGTATGGCTTTTGCACCATAAACCACACACTGTCTGTGCCTTGTCTTACTGAATGACACATTGAAATTGTGTGATAGTACAATGAAGGATCACAATATGTATTGTTTTTTTACATTTGTGTCTTCATTTACTGTCATCGCTGTATTCTTGCTCCTGATATAATGAAATCAGTGGAGCCCATTTCAGATGGGAACTGTCTAATTCTTATTCTAAGATAACCATGACTTGCAACTTATATATTGGCAAGTTGCTGAAAAAACAGTCTCAAAAATGTGACTCAGCACAGTGTGTTATCGATGATAAGAAGAGATTTGTGTACATTTTACTGCCCTGCCATCTCTAGGGGCCCAGTGGAGTCCCCTGGAAGAGCAAAAAAAAATATTAACATTTCAAATGGCTGTAAATCAGTGTCTGATTATAATTACAAAGAGAAAACTGGCAGGATAACGACTTATGCTATGTTAATTACATAATGTTTTAAAACATATATGGAAAAGTGGTTTCAAAAAGTGGTCTAAGTAAAATACCAAATTTTAGCCTGCCTCTTGAATATGCCATAGATGTTTGCACAATGAACATGTTTAGATAACCTTTATTCAAAAAAAGATTGTATTTTCCCCCCGTTTTATAATTAAATATTCTAAACTACATTACCCATAAGCCTCTGCCATTCTATCGATAGAACGCAAAAAAAGATGGCACTGTTATTTGTAGTTTAATGAAGATATGCTTAGGGTTAGGGTTACAATCTCAGTAAAGTGGCAATTACCAGTGTTGGGAAGGTTACTTTGGAAATGTAATAGGTTACAGATTACAAGTTACTTGATTTAAAATCTAATAAGTAGTGCAACTTTTCAATTACTTTATTAAAGTAAAGTAACTTATTACTTTTAATTACTTTTTGATTACTTTTCAAAATTTCTAATATTTTCAACTGTTAATTTTTTTGAAACATTTAAACCAGGCAGAGTTAACCTTACAGTAGCACTTAACACACTTGAATTAAGATTATAATAAGGAAGGGATAATATACATCTTTATTTTGCAATAACAACTGGCTGAATGTGTTACGAATCTGGTCGGTGACCTGCGGTCCGCTCACCACCAGATGTCGCTCTCGCTCCATCATTTCACACAGACTGTTGTATTACACCCCGGACTCCATCTCCCGTCATGCAGCGCGCTGATTGGGTCAGCACCTGGGACCAATCAGGCGCGCTATAAAAGTCCCGGTCTTACCCCATGCAAGTCACGGAGTGTTGTTGTTGTTATTATTTTGTTAGCGTTCCCTAGTTTCCGAGTTCCTAGTTTCCTGTGTTTTGTATTCTCGCCTGGCTTCCCCCGTTTTGACTGTCTCGCCGCCTGCCCATTGGACTATTTCTCGTTTCTCGGATTAATCCCTACGTCTTGCCTTTGATATTCCTGTTTGTTGTTGTTTTGACCATGTCTTTGCCTCGTCCCATTAATAAAAGTTCGCAGATGGATCCGCTCGCCTCTCGTCTCACTCACTCCTTTACAGGATGTACATTAGCTGCTTGATAGATTATTTAGATGGTTTGTGTCAAAATAATTAGACGTGAAACACTGATCTGAGCTGAAATATTTGAACACAAAGCTTCCATGAAGAAATCAGTTGCTAGCAAGTGGCAAGTTCAAACTAGACAGATATTTTAGGGATACAGTGCAGTCATACCACTTTTATTACACAACATTTCACCACATAAATAATATAGTAGTACTAGTTTATTAGTTATCTTATAATCCATTACAGTGTACAAAAAAAAATGGCAGCAGCTGTGTTTGTATGAAACAATAGAGCGACTCCACGATACCAGGATGACAGAATTAAGAAATTGTGCACATAATATTAAATTGAGCTTTAATATTTTATTAACTAACCAAATGCCAAGAAAAACTATTAAGCATATAGCATCAACTTAAGTTGCCCAGATGAGTCTGTGTTATTAGCTTTTACCAGTTGTTATCAGGGAATCTTGGAATGTCATGACTGACAAATCAGAATCAAGCATTCCACAGAGCCGTGCACTCTTAAAAATAAAGGTGCTTTAAAAGGTTCTTCACAGTGATGCCATAGAAGAACCATTTTTGGTTCCACAAAGAACCATTCAGTCAAAGGTTCTTTAAAGAACCATCTCTTTCTTCTTTTTTATAATCTGAAGAACCTTCTTTCGCCACAAAGAACCTTTTGTGAAACAGAAAGGTTCTTCAGATGTTAAAGGTTCTTTATAGAACCATTTAGACAAAAAAGTTCTTCTATGGCATTGTGAAGCACCTTCATTTTTAAGAGTGTGGTAATAATTTAATTTAAAGCACAGCCACTACAAATTCAGACTTAACAGCTCTTATTTACGTCAAGATCATTCTGAGGTTTAATAAAGATTTGAAATCATAACAAGAAAGAGTTTAATAGCTATGATACTGGGTTTGAAACCAAATGTTTGCATAGTTATGACAGGAAACACTGGCATCTAACAATGCCTTGGAAAAAACAATTAATCTTAAAAAATAAAGTTTATGCATAAACCCAATAAGCTTGTGTCCTATTCTGTGTCCTAATACTCCTGGAACATTGGTGTCTCATTTTAGAGCAGTCAATGCAATTTATGAAAGAAGTCAGTTAAATCTGCATTTTGGGGTGGGTGTGTGAAAAAATTCAGATGTAATCCCCTTTGTAATCGTTGACATTTTTCAAAAGTAACTAATTTAATTACAATTACACTTATTTTGTAATTAAATTACATAATTCCGTTACATGTAACTCCCCGACACTGGCAATTACTCACCACATAGCAACACTGTATTGTTAACTGAGGGTATTACAGACGTAATAATAACTGCAAAATGGACTTTGCAACATCAAGCGTTTTTTAATTAAAAAAAAAAAAAAAAAGTCCAATCACAGCGAGTTCTGCTAGTGCCATGGGAACTTCAAAGCCAAGGACAACCCAGTTGAGCAGAGGCATCACACTTACTTGTCCATATATGGTCATTTATAACAGGATGTTCCAGGTTCTTGTGGTGAATGGAAAGATAATCAGTTATACACTCAATATAAAACTGTGGAGTTACCCTGCTGTGGATACAGCAATAGATTTGTTGATTACAGTATATATATACATATATATATATATATATATATATATATATATATATATATATATATATGTATGTATATACTGTTTGGTTCCTTAAAAAGAATATAAATCTTTTATTTTCATTTACAGTTTACACATGGTGGAAAACTGAAATACATTCATCAATGGACATGACATGTACCCCAAATTGTAGAGACTAGTGAAAGAGGAAGTACTATAGAGAGTACTATAAGAATGAGTGTTGTTTGCTAAGCATCACTTTTGCTTGCACTTGAGCTCAAAGGGTTTTCATAAATCTCTAACCTTACACTTTTTTCTTAATTGCATAGACATTAAGAAGCATTATATTAGCCACATATCATCAACCTCAGACCATTGTCTTAAAGATTTCTTAAAACTATTAACAATATTCTTGTGTTTCACTGTTCACTGTTTAACTTGTGTTTCAACTCTAAACACATAGTCAGCTCTTAACACCATCACAATGTCACCACAACCGGAAGTTCTCACCATGCGAACACTAGTGTGCAGCATCTGAACATGACACTGAGAACCGCAATATGTGTAAAGCATGTGTGAATTTATGTGCTGTGGGTTAAAAAAAAAAAAAAAAACTGCATGTTCAGTAATTGTTTAAAACTTGATAGTATTATTTTCATCTGGATACTGTTATGTGCTTGTGTTGTGTTATGTGTTTCCCCTCTGTCTCTTCTGTTTACTTTCACTTTTCTCAGTTACCTGTCATTGGTCCTGTCACCTGCCAATCTTCATTAACTGCTGACGTCACCCATCCTGCCGCCCCCAATCGGACAAGGCCCTCCCAGATAAAAGTGCACGCCAGACCACCCGCAAGCCCCCATGTTGTTGCTGTTTTGTACTGTGTTTTTCTTGCCATCACGTACTATTGTCATATCCCCTGTTGTCTATGTTGCTTGGTTTTCGTGTACGTTTTTGCCCAGTTATATAGTTTTTTTGTTCCCTTTTCCCTCACTGTACATATTTGAGCATGCGTTATATGTTACAAGGCCGGGAAGAAGCGGACAGGTAAGAACGTCACGTGACATACATTGTAACACATTGGCATACCATCCTGTATAGTACATTAGGTTAGGGGCGAGTGCCACCCCTTGTACTTTTGTTTATTGGCTAGAAAGTGTAGTTTAGTTAGGGCATCTCAGAAGCTGAAGACTTTTCTTTTCTACATTTTCTTTTCATATCAGGATGGGGGGATGTTAAGAAGTTAGAGGGTTTTGGTTTTGTTATTTTCTTTGATTTAGCACCACCCACGTCCCTTCTCCCAGTTCTCTTTGTCTTGTGTTTTGCCTATTCATGTAAATACTGTAAATACTGTATACATATATATACCACACCTTTGTAGTTTCCACTTTTAATAAATCATTTTGTTGCACAATATCTTTGGCGCACATTGCTTGTATGTATATGTTTTTAATGTCTATATTTTAAATGTTCGACCCCAGAACCCCTAGACCACTTTGGGGTCGTAACAATAACTGTAATCATGTCTGTAAATACACAATTAGAGATTAAATCTTATTCATTAAAGTAAATTATTGTTGGTCCTGGTTCTTCTGCTTTTATTGACTTTTTTTGACTTTTTATTTATTTATTTTTAACAAAGCAGCTGAAAAAATAGTTCCTTTATTTAAATAGGAAATAAAAACATAAAAGCATGAAATATTACAGCAGGAGACTCACACTAAAATAAATAATATGCATGCTTATAAATGACACTAAGTGGAGTTGGTTCATATTACCAATAACACATTATTGGTCAAAAATAGCAAAGACCAAACTGATAAAAACAAGTTAACATTCATGTTGCTTGTAAAAAGTCATATGAAAATAAAGTGTAACTTACATTTCACAATCAATTCCTGATGGATAAAACCAAATGATAATGGAATCAGTTGAAGTCAAGTGTGTTGGGAAAACTGGTTGATGTTAACTTTAACAACTACAAAAAGTGATGTACATACAAAAGGTTAGTCATCATGAATCAGGAGTTAATCCTGTATTACACACACACACACATGTTGTGTTTCCATGTTTTATGGGGACATTCCATAGGCGTAATGGTTTTTATACTGTACAAACTGTATTTTCTATTGCCCTACACCTACCCTACACCTACACCTACACCTACACCTAGCCCTCACAGGAGACTGTGCACACTTTTACTTTCTCAAAAAAAAAAAAAAAAAAACTCATTCTGCATGATGTATATGCCTGTTTCCTCATAGGGACCTAAAAATGTCCCCACAAGGTCAACATTTACTGGTATTACTATCCTTGTGGGGACATTTGGTAGCCAAAACATGATAAATACCAGGTACACACGCACACACACACACAGTACAGTAATTTATTCCTGCGTTTACATATAGTAATTCCAAAAACATTACTTTTACAAATAGTGTATTTACTGTACTTGTCTGCACTTGTAAATGAGATATTGAGAGATTTCAGGATGAAGCTGAAGTTTTCTCACCATCGCTACAGATTAATCATTATCAGACTGAAGATTCTTCTTCTTCAATAGATGTAAGTGTTAAATACACACATAAACAATCTTCTCAGCATTTATTCATGAGTAAGTACACCCTTCTGAAAATTACTTGCAAGTGTCTCATCCAAAACTTAACACATTCACCAATTGCTCTTTACTTAGAAGACATATTAGGGTTGGAGATATAATGTTCCAACAAGCCAGCTTGATCAATTACCAGAATGTAATATTTATTTAGGAAAATCAGATGTTCTTATCAAAGTGATAAAATGTTGTGTTGCAAAAATAAGTACACCCTTCTGAAAATTACTTGCAAGTGTCTCAGAAAAACATATGAAAAGTGTGACACTTTATCTCACGGAGTACGACACAGCCTGCAGAAGTGACGTGAATGATTGTTGTCACCACTAGAATTGCCTACTGTAGCCAAAGCACAACAAGCTCATTTAGTGAGGAGAACAGGAAGATGTTTTGGTGAGAGACCAGTGTTAGCTTAGATATAACGTTACACACGTTAGCAAACGATATGTAATCAGGCTAAAGCAAAGCTAATATTGGTCATCTACGAGTATTGATACTAACCCGTAACAGAAACTAATAATCGTTAATCAAGCGCGTCAAACACGTTAATATCCGACACTAACGTTACGTGATATAGCGGTTTCTCGTCAAAGCAGGAAAGAGAGAGAGGAAGATAAACACGTTTGTGTTTCATTATATTCTTGTGTGGGAAACCCTTACCTTCATGTGTTGTGTCAGTCATGAGTAGACAGTTTACAGAGGAAGAGTGACTTTATAAAGGTTTTGAATGGCCCCATTTTGGTGACAATCAATAAACAATAATCACAAATTGTCTTACTGTATAAAAACCTGTTTATGAAGTTCACATCACATATATATCAAGCACATCTGCATTTATGGTTAATTCAATTCAGTTTTATTTATACATCACTAAATCATAAATATTGTTTCATAGCACTGTTAATACCTAACTCAAAACACAACATTGCAACTGTTAACACACACACACACACACACACACATATATAACAAGTGTAGATGTACCAAACATATACTACTGAAACAAAAATATACCATCTGACCCATTTAAAAACATTTAACAATCTTTCAGTGTGGGTATCACACTAATGTGTTGTTAACATATAAAATTGTGAATGCTGTGCAACAGCAACAGCCTCATCTTGTTGATCCTCTGGAGGGATCTGGAACGGGGAGCAGGTGTAGTGGAAGACAAGAAAGTGCTGCGTTCTCGTAGAGCCTTTGGTGACCTGCAGTATTCCATCATTCATTCATTGCTGACCATGCTTTTCCACTTGGCCTCCATCACATCTGCATCTCCAATAGGAGTGGAAGCTGCAGTCCAGTAGAGGTGGTTAATAACAGCTGGCCTGCACTGCTTCAGATCTTCACACACCATCATGTCTTGCAATGTCTCCCAAAGCCTTATAAACACACCACATGAGAATAAATTACCAATTAGTTGTGCAAACAATGTCACTAAGCTGTAACTAGACCTGATGGTTACAATATTAACAAACTGAGATTAACTTACCAGTTATGCCTTCTCAAATGGTAACATTTTTACACGGTTTTATTATATTGCTAATACTTACAAGCTAGCTGCGGTGCTTTACAACAAAACTTATACATATCTTGTTTCGTCTCATCATTAAATAATTATGTTCACTGATTGGGTAGTTAATACATGTTATAAAAATACTACTACTAATAATAAAAAAACAAGACTTACGGTGCACAGTTCACGTTTTCGTCGAGCTGCATCTCTGATGGATCCGGACGAACCACAGGCTGATGGCGGACCCGATGAAGGTGCTGTGTGCACCAAAGGGACCGCACCAGCTCTGAGCCTGCTTTGGCATCCCATGTTTAACTCCATCATATCGCCGGGACAATAATCCTCCGGTGTTAATTGAATGCTACACACCACCGCGTTTTTCTAAGCAAATGCATTAGTAAGGGCCCGTCTCTTCAGCTGCACAAATGCACGCAGGCATGGAAGATAGCGCTGTCCTTTTTCTTGTTAGCAAACCTGTGGACTCGATGTCCTGACAGGTTGGAGTTTGGGCAACCTCCAAAAACACAATAATTTACCATGACGATAATCAATTGAAATAAAGAACTAACTACAGAAAACACCCAAGACCGCTCCTAGTGAAAACCAATAGACCACGGCAAACGACTCCCTCTCGTGACGTCATATGACGTGACGTTAAAAAAAAAGCGCTTTTTGAGAACTGTCAAGGAAATCGCCACTTTTTCTTCTAAATTTGTGCCCTTGCGTCTTGTAAAACATTTTCAAATCCTGCATTAACGATTCATATGGTATTTTCGTACAAGGATATATGTTTATTTGGAAAACATTTTTAACCTGCAATATGCACTTTAACCTCTTTAGAGGCCCGTTTTTACAAAATGGGAAGAACAATGTGAACATGTGAAGAACAAATTTTGTAGTCGTTTACCCATTTTTACCCGTAACTCAACAAACAAAAAAAAATCAAGCCACAATCGAGCTTATTCATTTTTCTGATCAACCAAAAAAAATAAATAAAATAAAATAAATAAATAAATAAAAAACAGCTGTTTTTTTTTTTTTCAGTTTTGCTTGTTTCATTTAAAATAAAAAAAAGCAAACTGTCAAAATGTATGTGGACCAAAAAGCAGTAGTCAAGAGCCCAATTAAAGCAATCACTGATCACAATAATGGTACTTTGTTGAAATTTCAACATTTTTCTTCAATTGCGGGTGCAAAAGTGATCTTAGTTCAATACCACTAAAGGAAACACTGGGTATTAAGAATTGTATAGCTTAATATAACATAAATTATGCTTCTTATTGAAATATGTAGTAGAAAATCCATTACATTATAGATTTACGTTATTTAAGAAAAAAAAAACACATTATTATATACAAATTCTGGACTATGGTGAGTACTATTATTTTTATTATGTACAACAGTTCCACTGGGTGAGCTAATGCGAAGGTTATAGAATTAAAGTAGGACCAATTATTATCTTCCCATATAAAAACATCTAATATCTCCTCATTATACAACACCACATGCATCATTACAGAGAGAGATCTAATGCAGGAAGTTAAGGGTCAAGAGCCCAATTAAAGCAAACACTGATCTACATGATGGTGGCAATTTTTTTAACCAATAAAACATCACCATCTGATTCTCTGTAATTCTCAATAATAGCAGGTGTTCATCACTAATGCACAATCATCATATAATTAGTCAATTATCTCATTAAATTTAACTCTCTGAGGACTTGGGATTTGAGACTTGGGAGACTTGCTTGTGACTTGAAAGTCTCACCTCTGCTATAGAATGCCCAAGATGTATCACTTATATAGTTTTGATAAGGGAAAAATGCAACGCTCATTATGGCCATGATACCACGCCTTCGTAATAATCGCTAATCTGTAATTGATAAAGTCAGGGCATCACTGCAGCTGCCCTTAGAAGTCCTGGTTGCTATAGGAACAGTCAGCGTTCTGAGACATGCGCTCAGTACTGTGCATGTGCACTGGCTGGTCTAGCCTGAAAAATAAGCTATAATTTTGATGCTGTTTGAGCAAAATAACAACAGTTGTTGTCAGATTCATTGATGATTTTAAATATGAAGTTTAATCGTAAACTTGGAGAACAGTTTTGGAGAAATTTGATTTTTCCCCGTTCAAAGAGATGAGTGAAATGACTTGTCTTAGAGGGACTTCGGCTAATGGCATTGAACTACACTATTTCTACTGCAACACAACTCAGAAAATAAAATATTGAGACTGTTCTGCCCATTGTCTGGTCATGGTGTGTGGCTGACACCTACAAGCAATTTTATATATTGCAGTTTTACTACTCTTTTGTATATACACAGTGTTTATTTAGTTCGGCAACGGGCAGTGTGCAGCAGCAGTTTCAGTTCAGCTTGTGAAAGGTCATTGCCTTGGAGAAAGATGAGCTTATAAGTTATTAACTGTTTTTCAGAGGTGGAACTAAATCATTCCTTTCAAGTCACAAGCAAGTCCGAATCAAATCCCAAGTCCTCCCTGGTGAAAAAAACAGCTAAAACCAGCTTAGGCTGGTTGGCTGGTTTTAGCTGGTTTAAGCTGAAAGTAGCTGGTTTTAGCTGGTCTCCCAGCCTGGCCAGGCTGGTTTTAGCTGGAAGTAGCTGGTTTTAACTGGTCAAACCAGCCTGGCCAGGCTGGTTTTAGCTGGTTTAAGCTGGAAGTAGCTGGTTTTAGCTGGAAGTAGCTGGTTTTAACTGGTCAAACCAGCCTGGCCAGGCTGGTTTTAGCTGGTTTAAGCTGGAAGTAGCTGGTTTTAGCTGGTCTCCCAGCCTGGCCAAGCTGGTTTTAGCTGGTCTCCCAGCCTGGCCAAGCTGGCTGGTTTTAGCTGGTTTAAGATGGAAGTAGCTGGTCAAGCTGGTCTCCCAGCCAGGCTTGTTTTAGCTGGAAGTAGCTGGTTTTAGCTGGTCTCCCAGCCTGGCCAGGCTTGTTTTAGCTGGAAGTAGCTGGTTTTAACTGGTCAAACCAGCCTGGCCAGGCTGGTTTTAGCTGGTTTAAGCTGGAAGTAGCTGGTTTTAGCTGGTCTCCCAGCCTGGCCAAGCTGGTTTTAGCTGGTTTAAGATGGAAGTAGCTGGTCAAGCTGGTCTCCCAGCCAGGCTTGTTTTAGCTGGAAGTAGCTGGTTTTAGCTGGTCTCCCAGCCTGGCCAGGCTTGTTTTAGCTGGAAGTAGCTGGTTTTAACTGGTCAAACCAGCCTGGCCAGGCTGGTTTTAGCTGGTTTAAGCTGGAAGTTGCTGGTTTTAGCTGGTCTCCCAGCCTGGCCAAGCTGGTTTTAGCTGGTTTAAGATGGAAGTAGCTGGTCAAGCTGGTTTTAGCTGGAAGTAGCTAGTTTTAGCTGATCTCTCAGCCTGGCCAGGCTGGTTTTAGCTGGAAGTAGCTAGTTTTAGCTGATCTCTCAGCCTGGCCAGGCTGGTTTTAGCTAGAAGTAGCCGATTTAAGCTGGTCTCCCAGCCTGGCCAGGCTGATTTAAGATGGAAGTAGCTGGTTTTAGCTGGTCTCCCAGCCTGGCCAGGCTGGTTTTAGCTGGAAGTAGCTGGTTTTAGCTGGTCTCCCAGCCTGGCCAAGCTGGTTTTAGCTGGAAGCAGCTGGTTTTAGCTGGTCTCCCAGCCTGGCCAAGCTGGTTTTAGCTGGAAGTAGCTGGTTTTAGCTGGTTTCCCAGCCTGGCCAAGCTGTTTTTAGCTGGAAGCAGCTGGTTTTAGCTGGTCTCCCAGCCTGGCCAGGCTGGTTTTAGCTAGAAGTAGCTGGTTTTAGCTGGTCTCCCAGCCTGACCAAGCTGGTGTCCATTTGACCTAATTACAAATTAATCAGTTTGTCCGCAGTGCGCAAGGGAGGCTTGTGCCGGGTTTAAGCAGCGCGGGATTTCACACATTCCCCGGCCTCATAGCGACTATAGGCGGAAGATCTCTGGGTTCCAGCGGTAATAATTACACGCTTCATTGACAACAGTTGTCATTCATGGGAACGTCGTGTTGTTCAGCACACTTTCTAGTGATTATTTTATGACGTAAATCAAAATTTTAAAAGCAGTCATCTGTTAACACGGGCGCCGAAATGAAACGCGTGACGTTGTTAAAGAATCACAACTCGCGGCCATCCCGCTCACGGAGGATCAGCGTATATCACCAAAAGGAGCCTGAAAGAAGAGAGAGAGAGAAGAGGGAGAAACAAGTGGGCATTACATATCCCAAAAAATACAAGATATAATAAAAAGGAAAAGAAAAATGAAAATGCATAATATGTTTAGAATTCTGTTATTGTTCATCTTCACCATTAATTGTTAAGTTTTTTAATTGTAATCATTCCAAGTATTTTGTAAATATTTGTTAGAATATAATTTTTTAAAAGGGGCTGTAAGTTCAAATAAAAATTATTTTAATGTTTTTTTTTTTTTTTTTTTTTTTGTGGTCCTGCAGATTATTAACAGTAAACTTGGAATTATTTATATTATTTGTCGCAACACCCCTTGACAGGGAAATTGGACCAAGCTAAGACCAGCCTGGCTGACCAGCTAAAACCAGCTAAGACCAGTCTGACCAGCTAAGACCAGCCTGGCTGACCAGCTAAAACCAGCTAAGACCAGCCTGACCAGCTAAGACCAGCCTGGCTGACCAGCTAAAACCAGCTAAGACCAGTCTGGCTGACCAGCTAAGACCAGCCTGGCTGAGCAGCTGAAACCAGCTAAGACCAGTCTGACCAGCTAAGACCAGCCTGGCTGACCAGCTAAAACCAGCTAAGACCAGTCTGACCGGCTAAGACCAGCCTGGCTGACCAGCTAAAACCAGCTAAGACCAGCCTGACCAGCTAAGACCAGCCTGGCTGACCAGCTAAAACCAGCCAAGACCAGCCTGACCAACTTAAACCAGCTAAGACCAGCCTGGCTGACCAGCTAAAATCAGCTAAGACCAGCCTGACCAGCTTAAACCAGCTAAGCCCAGCCTGACCAGCTAAGACCAGCCTGGCTGACCAGCTAAGACCAGCTTAAACCAGCCAAGACCAGCCTGACCAGCTAAAACCAGCCTGACCAGCTAAGACCAGCCTGGCTGACCAGCTAAGACCAGCCTGGCTGACCAGCTAAGACTAGCCTGACCATTTTAAACCAGCTAAGACCAGCCTGACCAGCTAAGACCAGCCTGGCTGACCAGCTAAGACTAGCCTGACCATCTTAAACCAGCTAAGACCAGCCTGACCAGCTAAGACCAGCCTGGCCAGCTTAAACCAGCTAAGACCAGCCTGACCAGCTAAAACCAGCTAAGACCAGCCTGACCAGCTAAGACCAGCCTGGCTGACCAGCTAAGACTAACCTGACCATCTTAAACCAGCTAAGACTAGCCTGACCAGCTAAGACCAGCCTGGCCAGCTTAAACCAGCTAAGACCAGCCTGGCTGACCAGCTGAAACCAGCTAAGACCAGCCTGACCAGCTAAGACCAGCCTGGCTGACCAGCTAAGACCAGTCTGACCAGCTTAAACCAGCCAAGACCAGCCTGACCAGCTAAAACCAGCCTGACCAGCTAAGACCAGCCTGGCTGACCAGCTAAGACCAGCCTGACCAGCTTAAACCAGCTAAGACCAGCCTGACCAGCTAAAACCAGCTAAGACCAGCCTGACCAGTTAAGACCAGCCTGGCTGACCAGCTAAAAACAGCTAAGACCAGCCTGACCAACTTAAACCAGCTAAGACCAGCCTGGCTGACCAGCTAAAATCAGCTAAGACCAGCCTGGCTGACCAGCTAAGACTAATCTGACCATCTTAAACCAGCTAAGACCAGCCTGACCAGCTAAGACCAGCCTGGCCAGCTTAAACCAGCTAAGACCAGCCTGGCTGACCAGCTGACCAGCTAAGACCAGCCTGACCAGCCCAGCTAAGACCAGCCTGGCTGACCAGCTAAGACCAGCCTGACCAGCTTAAACCAGCCAAGACCAGCCTGACCAGCTAAAACCAGCCTGACCAGCTAAGACCAGCCTGGCTGACCAGCTAAGACCAGCCTGACCATCTTAAACCAGCTAAGACCAGCCTGACCAGCTAAAACCAGCTAAGACCAACCTGACCAGTTAAGACCAGCCTGGCTGACCAGCTAAAAACAGCTAAGACCAGCCTGGCTGACCAGCTAAGACTAATCTGACCATCTTAAACCAGCTAAGACCAGCCTGACCAGCTAAGACCAGCCTGGCCAGCTTAAACCAGCTAAGACCAGCCTGGCTGACCAGCTGAAACCAGCTAAGACCAGCCTGGCTGACCAGCTAAGACCAGCCTGACCAGCTTAAACCAGCCAAGACCAGCCTGACCAGCTAAAACCAGCCTGACCAGCTAAGACCAGCCTGGCTGACCAGCTAAGACCAGCCTGACCAGCTTAAACCAGCTAAGACCAGCCTGACCAGCTAAAACCAGCTAAGACCAACCTGACCAGTTAAGACCAGCCTGGCTGACCAGCTAAAAACAGCTAAGACCAGTCTGACCAGCTTAAACCAGCTAAGACCAGCCTGGCTGACCAGCTAAAACCAGCTAAGACCAGCCTGACCAGCTAAGAACAGCCTGGCTGACCAGCTAAGACTAACCTGACCAGCTTAAACCAGCTAAGACCAGCCTGACCAGCTAAGACCAGCCTGGCTGACCAGCTAAAACCAGCTAAGACCAGCCTGACCAGCTAAGACCAGCCTGGCTGACCAGCTAAGACTAGCCTGACCATCTTAAACCAGCTAAGACCAGCCTGACCAGCTAAGACCAGCCTGGCCAGCTTAAACCAGCTAAGACCAGCCTGACCAGCTAAAACCAGCTAAGACCAGCCTGACCAGCTAAGACCAGCCTGGCTGACCAGCCTGACCAGCTTAAACCAGCCAAGACCAGCCTGACCAGCTAAAACCAGCCAAGATCAGCCTGACCAGCTAAGACTAGCCTGACCATCTTAAACCAGCTAAGACCAGTCTGACTAGCTAAGACCAGCCTGACCAGCTTAAACCAGCTAAGACCAGCCTGACCAGCTAAAACCAGCTAAGACCAGCCTGACCAGGTAAGACCAGCCTGACTGACCAGCCTGACCAGCTTAAACCAGCCAAGACCAGCCTGACCAGCTAAGACCAGCCTGGCTGACCAGCTAAGACCAGCCTGACCAGCTTAAACCAGCTAAGACCAGCCTGACCAGCTAAAACCAGCTAAGACCAGCCTGACCAGTTAAGACCAGCCTGGCTGACCAGCTAAAACCAGCTAAGACCAGCCTGACCAACTTAAACCAGCTAAGACCAGCCTGGCTGACCAGCTAAGACTAGCCTGACCAGCTTAAACCAGCTAAGACCAGCCTGACCAGCTAAGACCAGCCTGACCAGCTAAAACCAGCTAAGACCAGCCTGACCAGTTAAGACCAGCCTGGCTGACCAGCTAAAACCAGCTAAGACCAGCCTGACCAGTTAAGACCAGCCTGGCTGACCAGCTAAAACCAGCTAAGACCAGCCTGACCAACTTAAACCAGCTAAGACCAGCCTGGCTGACCAGCTAAGACTAGCCTGACCAGCTTAAACCAGCTAAGACCAGCCTGACCAGCTAAGACCAGCCTGACCAGCTTAAACCAGCTAAGTCCAGCCTGACCAGCTAAAACCAGCTAAGACCAGCCTGACCAGCTAAGACCAGCTAAAACCAGCTTGACCAGCTAAAAAAGTGGTCAAAACCCCACTAAAACCAGCTTGATAAACCAGCTATGACCAGGCTGGGATACAAGCTTAAACCAGCTTGACCAGCTTAAGCTGGTTTAAGCTGTTTTTTTTTTTTCAGCAGGGCTCAAAGAGATAAACTTACTGAGATAATTAAGTCACTAATTAAATGTTGATATTGCATTAGTGATGAACACCTGCTGTTATTGAGAATCACAGAGGATCAGATGTTGATGTTTTGTTGGTTAAAATGATGCCACCATCATGGAGATCAGTGTTTGTTTTAGTTGGGTTTTCTCTCTGTACCACTGCATGTAATTTTGAAAAGTAGTGAGATCAGTGTTTTGCAGTTATTACCTCTGGTGCATATGCATTTAGGCACACACAGATGAATCTCAAAAATGTTGACACTCTATATAATTGTTCATACTGCAATGCATGTTGGGTAATTCCATAATAAAAGCTCCCATAATGCACTGTAGTATGAATAATTGCTGTCAGTATTGTTGGATCGTAAGATAATTGTACAATATTCAAGTGTTACAGTGGCATTTGTTTAATAGGACTCTTTTTGCAGTTCTGCAATAGGTGAATGTCAGTCAATAAATCAAGCAGAAACCATTTCATGATGTTCATTCAAATGATTTAAAAGCAGAAAGTGTAAGCTAGTGATGGGAGAAAGTAACCTTTACAAAAGCTTCGAATCAATTGAACCAACTGCTTCACAAAATAATTCACAGTTTTTAAGCGCCCGAAAAACCACACCCTAATGACGCATGCTGGTCAAAAGTGTGTAAATGCAACAAAAACTCAGGCTAAAACATGCATAAAAGAAGCTTTTTAAAAACCCATTGCAAATGTTTTATTAAATGTATAACACATTAAATGCGAAAAAACAAACAAAAAAAAAGGTAAGAAAACACCATTAAATATTAAAGTAAATATATAAATATACAAAGTGTCTGTATAATATGTGGATTTTAAAATATTTATTATTAATTTGCAGGGCTTGTTTTGTTTGTTTTATGGAGAGCTTGTATTTAGAGGCCAGTAAGAGACTATTAACTACTTCTCATACTTCTAACTGCACAAATGTCTTGTTAAAATGTCTACAAATTGAAGAAACTGATGCGAGATCAGGTTAAAACCATGTTGTTCTAAACTCAGCGTCATTCACTGTTGTACAAAGAGCATCGGCCCATCTGGACACCCACCTCTAAGTAAATTAAGGGATAATTTTCATTTTTGGGTGAACTGCAAACAATTATGATCTGGCAATCAATCAATCAATCAATCAATCAATAAAATTAAAATACATAAATAAAATAAAATAAAATAAAAATTCAGGAACCAGAAACAACATAAGAAGAAAAGGAATAAGAAAAGTAAAACAAAACATACAAATTCTATGAGGGAAAAAGAAAAAGGAATGTATAATAAAAGAACAGAGCTGCAAAGAAGAGAAAAAAAGGGATAGTTCATCTAGAAAGATTTAGCAGGTTTAATGGTCACTTATTTTATTTTTTTTAATTAACAATTTTGCAACGATTTGTATTGTGAAAAGCGCTATACACATAAATGTGAACTGAATCAAACTGAAAATCATTCTGTGATCTGAAATAGAGAAATCACTCATTAATAGCATGTTAAACATCTGTGTATGAAGAGATGATCAAACTCACCTGATACTGTCAGTGTAACTGCATCACTCATTTGTGACCAGCGTGATCCTTCTGTCTCTGATCCTTTACAGGAGTATTTACCTGCGTCAGACTCAGTAACAGAACTGAATGTGTGTTCCTGTACTTCACTGAAAACACTGGTTGAACCTTCTTTATACCAGTTGTAGCTCCAGCTAGTGACTCCTTCACCATATATGTCACATCTGAGAGTGACTGTGTCTCCTCTGAATACATGTTGAGCAGGTTTAATGGCAGAGGTGGAGAACAAACGCAGTGCGCTAACTCAAGAAAGATGGAGACGGACAAGACAGACACATGAAAGTGAAATGCTGTTGAATTTGAATTCTTCAGAAACAAACCCATGGCCATATTTACAAAACCACTTTGAATTTAAGTGCAAGAAAGGCAACAGCTTTTTTATGCGGTGTAAACTTTATTTGCCGAAGACGACTGAATTGGCAGCTTACAAAAGCTCAACATCAAACCTGCGCAAGCATGTTGAGGTAAGTTAAACATACTTTTTTTTTTTTTAACATAATTATTGTTCTGTTGTGTTGCATCAGTGCGTGACATTGCTAATGTTGGTTAGCACTAGGGTTGGAAATTAACAGGAACTTAGGACAAAATTGTCAATGCACAATTAACGTTAAGCTATTACCAGTGTCAAGATTTACTTAAGTCTATGAAAAGAGTTAGAATAGATCTGCAGATGTCGCGTTAGAATTGGGTATTACTGTATAACCAGTCATACATTTTGTTGAGAATGCAGTGTCCAATCAAAGCGTTTTGATTCGTCACTCGGTTCAATGCGTGAGCAGACTCTGCATTTGCGATTTCTCTCATTATCATAAGTTAAATGACAAATTGTAACAGATTTTTCTTTTTTTTTGCTGTGAAAGTGCATAACTTACAGTAGACTGAAGTCGTGGACTGCTTTTTCTTTTTTTTTTGCGGTCTAATATAGCCACTAGTTAGTCAGTAATAATGTAAAAGACAAAATGTGATGTGTGTAGAAACACACACACACACACACACACACACACACACACACATATATATATATATATATATATATAAGAATGTAAAAATTTCAAATTCTGTGTGTTTAATGAACATTTATTTAAATTATAAATATTTTGGTTACAGAGAAAACATCCATTAAAGCTGAAGGCCTTCACTGATTTTGTGGCAGGACGGAAGCGAGCTCTGGAACCACCAGTAATCCCAACCAAACAAGCAAAAATAAGTGATGTAATGGCACTTGGTGCAAACAAACGTGTGCCACAGGCAAAGGTCGACAAGCTCATGATTAACTTCATTTGTGAGGGTCTTCATCCATTCTCTTTGGTCGAACAACCTGCTTTTAGAGACCTTTTACTTGCACTGAATCCTCAATGCAAAGTCATTTCCAGACCAACTCTCCGGAACAGAATTGATGGAGCCGCCAATCAGTTGAAGAAGACTTTGGTGTCGCACCTCAGTAAAGTCACTTATGTTGCCACCACTACCGATTGCTGGACAGCGCACCAGCAAAGTTACATAGGAGTGACAGCTCATTGGATAGATGAAGAAACCTTGGAGCGTAGATCCGCCGCAGGGCTCTTGATGACATTCATTGTCAGTATAGAATAAGAGGAAAAGTGGTAAGAACCACAACTGACAGTGGCTCAAACTTCATCAAAGCATTTAGTGTGTTTGGTGAGCAAAGCCAGACTGAGGTAGCAGAGTCCGAATCAGATCAGGACTCTTCTGAAGACCCACAAGTTGTCTACGTGGACACATTAAGCATCCTGAAACAAGACAGTGGTCTTGAGTACCAGCTTCCACCGCATCAAAGGTGTGCATGCCACCTGTTGAATTTAGTTGCTACAACAGACGCTGCCATGGCAGAAAAGGACAATGATACATACAAACGGCTGTCACATGCAGCCTGTCAAGCAATGTGGAACAAATCCGGTCGGTCATACATGGCAGCGGAAATTGTTGAAGATCAATACAAGCTCCAGCTCATTCGTCCGAATCAGACTAGGTGGAACTCTACATACATGGCTGTGGAGAGAATCATCTGGATCATACAAGAGAAGGGAGAGGATGCTATCAGAAATGTCTGCGAAGAATTCAAAGTAAAAATGTGAGTATTGTTTTATGTCTATGTGTATATATGACACTGATAATAAACAGTGCTTGAATTTGTTCTGCTTATTCCTTTTTCATACCTATACCTGCATGAAAGTTGTATGTTTTGCTACACAGGCTGAGCCCAGCTGAAATAGTTTTCCTGACTGAGTACTGTACTGTGATAAAACCTTTGGTGATGGCTCTGAACATCCTTCAGTCTGAGACCAACACGCACTTGGGGTGGCTCCTGCCGGTGGTCTTTCAGTTAGAAGCCAAATTAAGCAGACTGGAGACAACTTCCAAGATGTGTCTGCCCCTCATCAGAGCAGTTCAGGATGGTATTGAAAAGCGCTTTGGTGGGATGATAAAAGATCCTGAACTGATTGCTGCAGCAATCCTTCTGCCAAAGTTCAAGACTACCTGGACTGAGAGGGCTGATATCATAGAAGCAGGTATGATTTCAATATTTTATTTGACGTAAGTGCAGTAAAACCAGTCTTTGCAGTTTCTGCATTATGATCAACTCTTTGCCACATTAATCAACTTAATTGTCAGAAATAAGTAATATGCATTGTTGTGTGTTCAACAGGACTTGTCTATGTGAGACAACACCTTGACCAGATGGCAGAGGCCACAGTGGAGCAAGTTGGGCAACATTCATCAGATGAAGAGGACTTCTTTTCCTCAATGAAGTCCAGAAGGTCACAAGGTACAGGAGAACTAGACGGGTACCTTGCCTGTGTCTCAAACAAAATGGATCTGTTGAACTCATTTCCACACATCAAAAACCTTTCTGTCAAACTCAACACTGGCCTTCCTGCCTCAGCCACATGTGAGCGTCTATTCAGTAGTGCTGGACTGCTACTCACTGCAAAGCGAGCTAGGATGAACTCGGCTAACTTTGAAAACCAACTGCTGCTTAAACTTAACAGAAAGTTAATAGATTAAGGATGAACTGTTAAGATATACAGAAGGGCAGGGCAATTAAAAAAAAAAAAAATACCATGTTGTTCATTAGATGTTTGTTATTTGACAAGTCTGTTATCTGACAATGGCACCATTTTTTCATAAATGCTTGAATGTCCCTGACCCATTTTGACTTACTTTTGCACTACTGTTTTAGTGTTTAACAAAAGGATGCTCTGCTGAATCCACAGTTTATGCCATATTCAGTGGTTGTGATGTTCAATGTTTTATGGGATCATTTGCACTAAAATGACTTCCCTAAATGTTTTATATGGTTACTTTATTTATTTTTATTGTATTTTATTTATTTGTTTTTATTGCACTTTAATTTGTAAAGTTATTTCCTCAATTAAAAACAAACAGGTTGAGATTTATATCCCTGTCTTTTTTTTAACTACACTAGAATCACCCACCCACCACTGTTGTTCAAAAAAATTACTCAGTAAATTTTACTCAGAGTAAAATTTTAGAAGAGTTACTTTTTACTTTTACTTGAGTAGATTTTTTGGCCAGTACTTTTACTTGTACTTAAGTAAAATTTCATTGAAGTAACAGTACTTTTACTTGAGTAGCATGTTTTATTACTCTTTCCACCTCTGTTTAATGGTCACTTTGGGTTTTGGTCTTTCTGTACAAAGACAACAATTCACAATGAAAATAATGTAATAGATAATTTAATAAAAATAAAATGTGTTTATATAATTTGCTATTTCATATATTTTATATACAAACTGGCATTTTTTGAATGAAAGCTGAATTTATATGACCATAAATACAGTAAAAATAATAATATGAAATATTATACTTAAAATAGTATTTTTCTGTTAAAGCTATTTTAAAATGTACTTTATTTCTTTGATGCTAAGCTAAATTTCCAGCATCATTACTTCAGTCTCACATGGCTCTTCAGAAATTATTCTAATATGCTGTTTTGCTGCTTAAAATCCAGTATCTCAAAATATTAGAATATTTCCTAAGATCAATCAAAAAACGGATTTGCAAAAAAGAAAAGTTCAAGCTGATTTAAAGTATGTTCATTTATGCACTCAATACTTGGTCAGCAGCACATATTACAGCAAATGACCTGCTCCTAGCACAAATTACAGCATCAGTGAAGTGTGGCGTCTGTATATTGTTGGATTGACTGTTTCTCATCTTTCTCTTGAAAATATCCCATAGATTTTCAATGGGGTTCAGGTCAGGCATGTTGGCTGGCCAGTACATAATATCATGGTCAGCAAACCACTTGGAAGTTACTGACTTCAGAAACTTCACACTGGACTTCAAGCAGTTTGGATTCTGTGCCTCTCCAGTCTTCCTCCAGACTCTGGGATCATGACTTCAAAATGAAACGCAAAATTTACTTTTGTCTGAAAAAAGGACTTTGGACCACTGAGCAACAGTCCAGTTCTTTTCTCCTTAGCCCAGGTAAAATGGTTCTGTCGGGGGTTGGGGGGTTATATTTTAGACAGCTGTTATCTATTTTATTATATATTTTAGTCAGTTATTTCAGACATTGTTATCAGCATATGTTGAAGTAGATTCATCTCTTGTCATCTCTGAGAGAATATGCGTCGTTAATGCAGCATTAGAAAACTTTGTCAGTTTGTCAGTCGCTTTCTGTATAGTAAATTAACTGAAGTTAAGATGTTCACCGGCATAAATAATACGCAAAGTTTTCACGTTTCTTGTGTGATATCCATTGACTCACCTTCGTGGTTTAAAACAGAAATATTTCCAATATTGCGACGTAACCGCAAACCCCCATATGTATGTATCTTAAATGCAGGGAGACATGAAAGAGGTGTCAACTCGGTATGCCGCGCTGTCTGAAATTGGCTTGTTGGTTTTAAGGATTATTTTTTAAATGTAACAAATAACTGTATGTCTGATTGGTCAGATGATACAGTAACGAATCGAGTTCTGTTTCTTCTTCTTCTTGTGGTTTTAAATAGCTTGAACGTGTAAATTGGCAAATTAATCTGCAAATCACATGCCGAACGGTGGGGTCTGGACCTGGTTCGTACTATCATGGATCAACTGCGATCTGTTTAAGCCCTAATAGATTATATGACAGATCAGAGCAATCTTTTATTTACTAATTTAACATTAAATCATCAAATTGTTACTTCATATCAATCGCATACAATGGAAGTACAGAACAGAACAATCAATTACGCACAATAAATAACGGAGCATCATATCTATACAAATTTTCTCCAGAACGTTCCCGCGACCTGGTAGAAATTTTCCCACGGCCTGGTAGTGGGTCGCGACCCGGTGGTTGGGGACCTCTGTTCCGGACCATTGCCAAGTCAGCAGCCTTCCCCATTAGTGTGATTTCAAAGAACAAGATCTACCCAGAATTTATACTGTAAGGATGGTCATTTAATAAACTCAAATGTAAATATTCTAATATTTTGAGATACTGGATTTTTGACTTTCATGAGCTGTATGCTCTAATCATCAAAATTAAAGCAAAAAAAAAAAAAAAAAAACTTTTGAAATGTTTTACTTTACGTGTAATGAATCTAGAATACATGAAAGTTTCGTTTTTTTTTTAAAATAAGTTACAATAAAAAAATGAACTTTTTCATGATGCTGTAATTTTTTTAGATGCACCTGTATATATACACCTGTATTATTATTATTATTATTATTATTATTATAGGCAAATATTAAAAAAAAAAAAATAACATTATTAACTGGTATTTTTTCTGCTCAAACTGGTTTTGGAACGATAATAATACAGAGGAACGCAGGAACGGAAATGTTAAAATATTAATTATTCTTGGAGTGAACCAATAGATTTTTTACATTTATTTATTTTTTTATTTTTTTTCAAGCCCTGCTATAATGATAAAAACCCACCCAGTGTTTTTTTTTTTTTTAATCCCTATAAATCAGATCAAGCCATTCTCAGCTTCTTTGCTGTGTGAGGACACACAAGGCCCCTCCCACGATTGTTGACTGACACTGGTGTTGAACCACAGACCCGCCCTGAGTGATCTGTAAACAGTTGGCCATTGTTTCAATTCCAGAGCAGAATGGCTCCTAAGCAACTGAAGCGTTTTGTTGTTGGATGTATTAATGAACACAGCAATCATTATTTACTCCCAACATCTAATCTGCTGAATACGCAGTGGATTACTCTTGTTTTTGAAGGGAATGCATTAAATATGTTTACATACAGTCCACAAGACAAAATAATATCTAAATTATGTCAGAAGCTTCATAAGAAACCTACATGTTTCCCAGAAGACAAAACTACTACAATTTACCCAAAGAGTTTGTGAGACCTGGAGATGTTTTTCCTGAAGAATAGCGGACTGTTTAACTGCTCAGGACATATAAAGGACTCATGAGCAACTCTCAAATAAATAAATAGATAAGAATTTAATAGAATTTAAATGATTTATTATTATTATTATTATTATTATTATTATTATTAATTCAATAGCATGTGTCCTGAATTACATATGGAAGTAAAACCTGAACTGAAATGTTCATTTGGGAATCAGAAACAAGACACACCTTTTGAAGTTAAAATAGAAGACTGTACTGATTTTAAACAAATTTATAAGTTTGAATGTCAAACTCAGTTAAACAACAGTATCTTCCTCTAGGGGGCAGTAATACAGGAGACTCTCTTCACAAGCTTTTTTAATGTCAATATCGTAACTTCTGCATCACTTTTGTATAGAAGCCCGTTTCCGCCACTGAATAAAGAAATTAAAAAGGTAATTGCGACTTTTTATCTCACAATTTTGACTTTTTTTCTCAGAATTGTGTCATATAAACTCCTAATTCTGACTTTTTTTTTCCTCAGAACTGTAAGATATAAACAAACGATTGCTAGATATAAAGTCAGAATTGTGGGATATCAACTCACAATTGCAAGAAATTTTGTATCTTGTAAAGTTTGCATCTTGCAATTCTGACTTTTTTGTCAGAATTATGAGATACAAACTCGCAATTGTGAGTTATAAAATCCAGTTCTGAGAAGAAAAAAGACTGATATGTTCACAAAATTGCAAGTTTATATCACACAATTCTGACTTTATTTCTCAGAATTGCGACATAATATCTCAGAATTCTGACTTTATAGCTTGCAATTGCGAGTTTATATCATGCAATTGTAACTTTATTTAAAAAAAAGTCATAATTGTGAGATAAGTCGCAATAACCTTTTCTTTATTTTTTATTCAGTGGCGGAAATGGGCTTCCATACTTTTGACAATGAAAACTACTGCAAATTGGAAAACAATTAGAACACAGTATGTTTCTTGTCATTGTGCTAAATCTCTGACAAATGTCAAATGTCAAACCAACTTTATATCAGTAGCAAAGATGTCTGCAATGTGGAAACATTTAAAACCTTTCGAGAAAGAAAATCATTACAAGCACAGACAGCGAGAGACTGTTTAGTTATGTCTTCGATGAGAAGAGGAAGGCACACGTACTTAATTTTAATGCAGCCAAATTCTCAATAAAGCGGTTTTAACTGATGTTTCATACACTGACCAAAATTATAAATGCAACACTTTTGTTTTTGCCCCTATTTTTCATGAGCTGAACTCAAAGATCTGAGACTTTTTCTATGTACACAAAAGGCCTATTTCTCTCAAATACTGTTCACAAATCTGTCTAAATCTGTGTTAGTGAGCACTTCTCCTTTGCCGAGATAATCCATCCACTTCACAGGTGTGGCATATCAAGATGCTGATTAGACAGCATGATTATTGCACAGGTGTGCCTTAGGCTGGACACAATAAAAGGCCACTCTAAAATGTCACTCAGCGCACGTTACAAAGCAGACATACTGTGGACCTAAATGGACGTTTGCAACATCCGGGGGATGTCACCTGTTTGCTGGTTGCTGTTGAAGGTTTGTCCAAGAAGTCGCTAGATTTGTCGCTAGGCACTTTTTTGAAAAAAAAAGTCACTAAGGGGGTCTGAAAAGTCGCTAAATCTACATTCATAAATGTTAGTATTGTAATTTTACTGTTGTTCTGTAAAATAAAATAAAAAGTAAGATAAAAATAATGATAGCAATAATTACAACAGCTCTATTAATACATTTATTATAACATTCACACATGTTCAAATTGGGATCTGTAATATTTTCTAATGTTTTAAAAGAAGTCTCGTCTGCTCAGCAAGGCTGCATTTATTTGTATGTAAAAAAACAAAAAACAAACAAACAAACAAAAAAAAAAACAACACATACCTGATTCAAGAAAGGGGTCTTAAAAATAACCAAAGAATATTATTATGTGCTTTGTTGGTAGGCTATAATGTATACTACAATGTTAAAAATGTTCAGTGTTAAGTAAATATTTTTAAATTGTTGTTTTGTAATTGATTTTTTTTTTCCTTTGGAAAGCAAAACAAAAACTGTAAAAAGCACATTTTGACTATTTAATTCATGCAATGGTGAAAAAAAAGGCAAAATACATAAGGGAAAAAAAAAAAATCAGCCTTCGGCCCAGTGTTTCATTTTGTTCAAGAATTTTCATTTAGGTGCATCCCTAGTTGTAAACATCCAGCTGTCATCAGCGATCATCAGCCTGGCCATAACTGTTCCATTAGAGAATCTGATTAATATTACAAGCCCAATAATATTATTGGAAGTTGGGAAGTGCAAGTCCTCCCTTAGACTTAGGGAGCTGGAGAACTGATTTCTTAGGGCATGCAGGCTTGTTTGCCCAAATGAATAAACACACAATACCATCAAAATTAGTAAAAAAAAATAAATAAATAAATACAAAAAAATAAAAAAAATACTTAATGCAAATTGGAATATGTTGAAAAGATAAAGGAATTTGGGTAAGATAACCATTTTTACTAGGGACAAAGGAAGCAAGGACCATCTGGACATGTCTAACTTGGTTTTATCAACAAGCGGTTGAAAGTTTTTGACAAATAAGTTATTAAATGAATTGGTGAAAACAAACACCCAAGTATTTAAATTCACCTGAAGCTATTCTAAATGGCAATCAATAAATAAATAAATAAATAAATAAGGCACAAAAACAAAACAAGAAGTCATGAGTCAGGAACATGACTTCAACAATACCCTACGGCAAAGAAAGAATTAGTAAACAAGGAAGAAAAGAAAAATATTTGTTTTTGTTCTTATAAATACAGAATCCCATATATGATCTATTAATTCAATGCAAATGAGCATTGAAATACAGATCATTGATTAAATAAGGCTCTTAGATGCACCAAAAACAAGATGAACTTGTGACTATAATATGACACATGAAATTTCAACTAACATGGCTGCATTACCAGTGGTCCAGACTGGACCAATTACAAAATACAATACAAATAGGGACACTGCCATAATATATGTACATTATATTATTATTGTAATTGCAGTAAATGTGCCACTGTCAAACTAAAAGTCAATGTGCCAAATACTCCAAAAAACTGCCAGCAAAAATAAACAAAAAAAAATGATCAACATATATGCATATGTGCACCCACATACGGCCGTCTCATGAGGGCGTGATTCAGGCGTCTTAGATCGAGGATGGGTCTCAGATCTCCATCCTTTTTGTAGCGGCTGTAAAAGCCTGACTCGCTCTGAGCTGGGGGGACCGTTTCTAAGGCTCGTTTTGCCAGCAGGTTCCTCACCTCGGTGCACAGGACCACCCTGCGCGGGGTCGCTGTTCGTAATAAGTGGAAGAGGAAATGCGCTCTCTCTTTTTGAGAATGTTTGTGTTTTACTTTTTCCGCTATAACAGCAAACGGTTGTGTGGGCACTGTTTGAAATGGACCCAAGGTTCACAACAGTGTTTATCACAAACACATTGCCATAGGCACCCAGAACCAAATGGGGTGCTAGGAGGCAAAAACGAGGTAGCTTGGGGGCTGATCCGGCTCCAGCGGGACTTGGCCCCTTCTTCTTCCTTCCCCGCAGATCAGGAAGACGCCTGCGGCACCTGGTCCAGCACTACCTTGGGCCGGGGTCCCTGGCGCTCAGGAAATGGGTAGCGTCTGGCCCAGCGGGAGCGATGGCAGGGCTCAGGCTTGGGAGCTGATTGAGCAGCTGAGCGCATAGGCTTCGCAGGCTGCTGAGTTGGCACTGGTTTGGGGGAGATAAGCTGGAGCGCTTTGGCAGGAAGTGCCGCATAGCTTGGGATGACTTCTGTGCTGCAGTGAAGCACTTGGTGAAACCCTCGACTACAGGTCCAAACAGGCCAGTAGGGGAGACTGGAGAATCGATGAAGGGGACTTTATCCGCATCTTTGATCTCTGTGAGGGTCAGCTATAAGTGGCGTTCGAGCACCACTAGACTGGCCATGGACCTGCCAATTGCTTGAGCCATCGTCAGTCACACTGCTCAGGTCCTTGAACGCTGCGAGGTCTGGGCCGGACTCATCCATGCCTCTAAGGAGTTTGGCCTGGTAGACCTGTAGGACCGCCATAAAGTGAAGCACCGTAGTCACCTGTCCTGCCGATGAATAGGCTCGTCCAGCAAGGGCTGAAGTCGTCCCACACGGCTTACACAGGTGTGCGGCCTTCGCCTCCTCAGGCGGGGACCACTCCAAGTCCAGCTCCTTCACAGCTTTAGACAGGACACAGAATAATTGTTGTGCTGGACTCTGCAGATGGCATGGGAGCAGGGTTGTGAGACGAGCCCGACAGCTCCTCCACGTCAGAAGCCACCAAAGACATGCTGTCATCCATGGCATCGCACTCACTCCCACCGAAAGACCAGATGACTCACAGCCGCAGAGGGACACTGGTCTGGGTGAGAGAAAAGCACGGGGGAATCCCCTCTAGGCGGTGAGAGTGAGGTACGCGGGGTCTCAGCCAGTCAACCAAGTGCCGAGCTCCTCTGCCCCACTGTTTTTTCTTCACAGGCTCCTGTGCGCAAGGGCCGGAGTCACATTCTAAAAAAAAAGAAAGCTATCCACAAGTGCAGAGAGGCGAGACTCATATCCTCACAATGAGGACATTCCGTCAGCTTCAGGGTGTGCTTTACCGCTATAGGACAGGAAGAACTAACTAAACTCATCACTGTGTCTAAACCAACAACATGCCTATCACAATTTTAGAGAAAGTTGTATCTGCTCAACTGTGCTCCTTCTTGCAAAAAAAAAAAAAAAAAAAAAAAAATCTATGAAGATTTCAGTCAGGTTTCAGGCCCCATCACAGCACAGAAATGGCACTTGGTTAAATCACTAATGACTTGGTTCTTGCGTCACCAAGGCTGCATCTCATTGCTAGTTTTACTTGATCTTAGTGCTGCGTTCGACACTATAGATCATGACATACTAATAGATTGGCTAAAAAACTATGCGGGTATCCAAGGGCAGGCTTTAAGATGGTTTAGATCGCTACCACTTTGTTTATTTAAATGGGGAGTCATCTCAGTTATCACCAGTAAAGTATGTTGTGCCACAAGGATCTGTCCTAGGTCCTCTGCTATTTTCAATATACGTGCTGCCCCTTGGTAATATTGTAACCCCCTTGTCAGGGAGGGTTATATATAAAGTAGCTTTACAGCACACTAGATGAGTTTCCCTTAAGAGTATTTACTTATATTTCTCATTTTATAATGGCTCTGTAAGGTTATTATTGACAACATGTTAACAGAACACTCTTCTGTTAAGAGTTTTAGATTCAAACATTCAAATAGGTATATTGTACGAAGACCTCGTATATGTGTGTGTGTGTTCCCCTTTAAGGAATCCGTCTTGAAACACAAATGTTTGGTTGATGTGCACTTGGCAGAAAACGTGAGTTTTGCTGTCAAGTTTGATTTACCTTTAGTTGATTGGATGTATATGTGTTTAGACCCGCCCCCTGATAAGTGAGTCTTGCGTTATTGGTCCATTAAGAGGTCTGTCGAGTGAAGACGAGCAGCATATAAAGTGAAATTATAATTCATGCTACATACTCCGATACAGTAGGTGGCGGTATGCACCTGATATGTCATGATTGCAATCCGCCATAAAATTAAAAGAAGAAGAAGAAGAAGAAGAAGAAGAAGAAGACGAGCAGCGAGCAGGGAGATTTGGATTGCTGAAGGGTTGGTTCTGATAAAAATTTACTGTTTATAACCGCAAAACGCAAGTTATACGATTGATATTAGATTAAACGTATATTTTATTTAAGTATCCGAGTTTACACAGAAAGTGTGTTAACTATTTGTGTAACGATCTGTTACTGGTTGAAGACCTCGAGGCCAGCGTTGAGAGCCAGCGCTCTCGATTAGCAATAGTTGTAGAAAACAACTGCCCTGTTTGAGCCTTGTTTTGAAGTAAATCGTGTTGCTGCACGTTGTTTATTGTTCATCATGGTGTGTGATGAAAGAAATCAGATGCCACCGGAAGCGCACAAAGGTCCTCTGACAGCGAGGGACAGAACGAAACTCCACCGGATAGCGCACCCAGCCACCGGGAGTGTTGTATGTTCCTCTGGCTACGAGGGACGAACGGCCGCTTGAGGAGAAGTCTGTTTGCCGGCATCGGGAGACGATCGTTAAGGAACACCTTGCATTGATTTTGTTTTGGCTCACTGACGAGCGAAGAGGCCAATTTGCATTTTCCAAGGCCCCAACGCACACAAGCAGCGAATCAGGCCTGCATCGGGGTTGGGTACGAGTGTTGGTTTGTGTGTGAGTGAGCCCACGTTCTTTACATTCTGATCATTCAAATAGTATTACTAGTTTACTGTTACAGTTTATAAGACGGTGAAAAACGTTACTCTTATACCCTGGTTGTATCAGTGCACTGGGTAGTAAGTTAGTTCAGTGAATTCAATATTTCCCTGGGGATTCACACTTTTGAGTTTGAGAGTGTGCACAAAGTGCACCCTAAACGAGGAACGTAGAGTTTGTTGAAACTACATTTCCCTAGAGGATACTTTGTGTATTTCATTCTGTGTATTCAAATTGTACATTGTGTATTGCTATCTGTATTTTTTCATTTTGAGTTTACCTATTGGTTATTATTAGAATATCTCTACTGATTACTCATACCTGAAATAATTCATATTATACATATAATTATATACTGTCTTTTCCTTATTTTTTTTTTTTCTGTTGGTAAATAAATCCCCATTGCTGTATAATCTTATCAGTTTATTTAGTTATTCAGTGAAATTCATATCCCTGAACCATGGTATCAGAGTAGGGGCTTAAATTCATAGTCAAGAGACACCAATTAAAGGAACCCGGTGCTCCGCCCTTCAGAGTTTAGGTCAGGTGAGCCTAAGAGGGCAGGGGCGCTACAATATTATTAGAAAATACGTGATTTGTTTTCACTATATGCTGATGATACTCAAGTATATATCTTAACAAGACTAGATGAAACTTATAAATGATCGAAGTTAACAGAGTGTGTTAAAAATGTAAAAGATTGGATGACCAATAATTTTCTCCTAATAAATTCAGATAAGACAGAGATATTACTTATTGGACCAAAAAACAATACACAGAATCTCTTGGCTTACAATTTACAACTAGACGGATGTACTATTACTTCCACTACAGTCAAAAGTCTGGGTGTTATATTAGACAGCAACTTGTCTTTTGAAAATCATATTTCTCATATGTTACAAAAACAGCATTCTTCCATCTTAGAAACATTGCCAAGCTACCAAACATGTTACTTGTTTCTGACACAGAAAAGCTAGTTCATGCATTCATGACCTCTAGACTGGACTATTGTAATGCACTACTAGGTGGTTGTACTGCATCTTCAATAAACAAGCTACAGATAGTCCAAAATGCAGCTGCTAGAGTCCTTACCAGGTCAAGAAAATATGATCATATTACCCCAATTTTAAAGTCTCTGCACTGGCTACCTATTAGGTTCTGCATCAGTTACAAGATATTACTTCTTACCTATAAGGCCCTTAACGGTTTAGCTCCTGCGTACCTAACTAGTCTTCTACCACGCTACAATCCATCATGCTCCCTAAGGTCTCAAAACTCTGGATTTTTGGTAGTTCCTAGGATAGCAAAGTCCACTAAAGGAGGTAGAGCTTTTCGCATTTGGCTCCCAAACTGGAATAGCCTTCCTGATAACGTTCAGAGATTGGACACACTCTCTCTGTTTAAATCTAGATTAAAGACACATCTTTTTAGCCAAGCATTCAAATAATGCATCTCATAAACTTACTGTAGTTATATCTGATCAAATGCACATTATTAATCTTGTAGCTCTGGTTGAACAATTTTTTCTTTGCTTGGTTTGAACAGCAGCTACGCTAATTATGTTCCTATTTGTTGATCCCATGGTAACTAAGAATTCACAAGCTTCAGTCTGGATCCACTTAAGAACACTTAAGAAGAGATGATGCCAACCCCTCAGAGGACTTCAGATGATGGCAACCCTGAAACAACAATACAGCACTACCGAATTTTGCTACTAATTTATAGAGTTCTTTGTCTGTTTGATTACGTCATTAATCGATATTTACCATACATCTCTGCCATATGTACATCAACTTGACAGTCACCACTAGTAAGCTACTACTAAAAATATTGTAAAAACTTTAATGTGCTGTAAAGTTGCTTTGCAATGATATGTATTGTGAAAAGCGCTATACAAATAAATTTGAATTGAATTGAATTTGAATTGAGTCCTGTAGCGTAATGTAGAGTTGTCGCCAGGGGCGTTTCTAAGATTATAAAACATCCGGGGCTAATGCCAAAACATCAGGGGCTAGTGATGTTGGGTGGGAGCTCACATCATGCTCACATAAGATTTTGTTAGACACAGGTGTTTGAACCTGGATGGGGTCCAGGGGCATTAAACCGGGGGTTAAAGACCTTGTCACACTATGAACAATAGTAAA
The DNA here is from genome assembly GCF_022985175.1 of Labeo rohita. NCBI lineage: Eukaryota > Metazoa > Chordata > Actinopteri > Cypriniformes > Cyprinidae > Labeo > Labeo rohita. The sequence goes on along the minus strand of NC_066883.1, from coordinate 4,296,996 downwards.
TAGTAATCACTGCAAATAGCAAACATATCAAAGTATTATAACAAAATTATAACTTTTTAAAAAAATATGTTAGACAAATAAAATAATACATTTGAAGATGTATTTATAACTGTAGCAAACAGTTGCATGCAAAAAATAGGCCCCTGTTTTTTTTCCCAAATTTCTTTCTTTTTTTTCTTTTTTTCTTGTTTTCATTTTTCTGGACTTCTTTTTAATGGTTAAATTTAATTTTGTTAATCAAAATGTAATTAATCATGTGTGATTAATTAAAACCATGAATCTTATATGATTTACCGCCAATTTATCAAAAGTTAAGAAAAATTACATGTTTAGGACCCCATGAAATGTTTTATTTTTTCTCATCTTACGTTTTATTGTTACCAAATATGTTTTAGCATGTCTGTTTATTTGAATGCATAAAAACAACTTTTATTTATTTTTACAATGGCCTTATGGAATTCTGTGTTGTGTATTGTTCTGGTTATCAAATGAAGGTAAAAACATTAATTAAATTGATCCTTATGAAAATTATATTTTATTTTTGGCAAATAAAGGTGATTTACTATTCAAATTTAAAACATGGAAGAAATATTGTGTGAGGAATTTGTATACATTTTTATTAATTAATAGTAGTAGTCGTAGTAGTAGTAGGCACGTACATTATGCTGAATGGTTAATAAAGTTAAACCGAACTTTTACTTTGACGGGTTGCCGTGAATACCTGTAAATTTCTGTGTGTATATTTGACTCTTGTTTTACTTAAATGAAACAGTGAAATGCTCATGAAGTGACAGAGCAGTTCTGGAGATGTTGTTATTGTATTTATGTCCTCATTTAGTGAAACGGCAGACGCTGAAATCACTGCGAGCATCACACGCGCATAAGTATTAAATCTAAAGAAACCGCGAGTCCGCCCCTTCCATTCATAAAAAGACAAGCAGAACATGCAGGATTCATATTTAAATAGTATTTTGCGGCATAATATTTACAGATACTAGTCCATATCGCGACTTGATTTAAGTGTAATGACCAACTTTTGATTAATTCATTCAAACTTTTACAAATTCCGTGGAAATCAACATTCGGGGCTGGAGTAAAAACATTCGGGGCTCCAGCCCCGAATGATCAGCCCTAGCGACGCCCCTGGTTGTCGCTGAATGAGAAGAATCTAAAGATCCTACGGTGAAATGTAGCCAGATACTCCGCCTTCTTCTGTGAATTCTGGCGGGCTTCATCACTGAGCCATTGGTTCATCTTTATCCACTGCACGAACCAACGGCCATGCAGTTACACTGCGTTATTGAAAAAGGCTTCAGTCTTTGAGAAAAATGAGTTTCTCCCCATAGTGTCTTAAGCAGACGCAGTATGAGTGAAGTATCAACAGAGAACTCTCAATAAGCTACCTGCCAACATTAACTAGTAACACCAGAACAAGATTTCACATGAGTTAACTTAATGTTAATGTAAGATAAGCGTTGCTCGTTAAAAATAATTTAAATTCGAAAACTGAAACAAACAAATAAAACTAACAAACACTCAGACAAATGTACATATATTTTTGCCTTACTTGCTAGGTTTATTCTCTCCTAAGGTGCATCAACACACAGCGTAGTTCTCCGGAGCTCTTCCACTCTCCCGAGCAAAACCCGTGGTGCTGCACCGCTGCTGCCATGTCTTCCTTGGACCTGAGTTGTGCGGCGCAGCGCGGCTCGACAAAAGGCCATATAGAACTAATTATATATACTATCTACAGTGGATGCAGACAGTAAAGTGATGCCCCGGTATATTTCTGACGTACAGATGTACTCCAAGTGCTCGCGCTGTGTCTGACATGAAGGACCAACGTCTTTTCTGATCATTACAAGCGATGTAACATATCCAGTGTAGTCTTTTCCAAGCTGTTGCAGTGTTTTAGACACAGTGTAGTGGGGCAAATCGTGCACAGCAAAAAGCCCAGTGTTAAATGAACTCTCCTGGGAGTTTATTTGGCTCCACACTCAAGAGTGTTAAAAGTAACACTGAAGAGTGTTAAATTAACACTGAAGCAGAGTTAAAGTTAATGAGATCATTAGTGATTAATTAAGTGATGATTAACCATTATTGAAGACACCTGATGTTAACAAGCAGAATCACCAAAGGAGAAAATCATAATTTTTAAGCAACCATTATAGTTGTCAGTGTTTGCAATAGTTGGGTTCTTGATCCTTACATTTTTACCACTAGATTTTGTTTGATTGTTCTAACAGAGTTATAACAACCAAGCAAACCAGAGGATAGGTGATCATGTGACCTTGATTATGTTTTGCCATAGCCTTCGTGTAGTGACCTGTATTTGGTAAAACTTTACTGAATACATCAGCCCTGTGAACAATATAATATCTATAATCAGACAAATGATTTTAAAACTTATTTTGATCAAAGACGTATTTAATTAAGACAGACAGACATGAAGAATCAGCGTTAGAATCACAACATCTGTGACCATCAAAAAAGCATGTTGTAGTCAATCAGAACTCATCCATGGATCCCATCATGCATTGCAGCATGAATAAATTATGAGCTGAATTGTCTTTGTAATGTCTTTTATTCTTACTATTTTCTTTTGTTTTTGCTCTTTTTATGTGACTTTTTAGTAAATTGTTTTGTGATTAAACACTGGGCTTTTTGCTATGTGTCAATCCAAGTGTAATAAATGAGGAAAATAAAACAACCTCAACAGAATGTCACCAAAGAGGCCACTACACCAAATACAGTAGTATACAACAATTTTTAAAAAACACAGTAAGTATCTGTATGTGGGGTCAGACGTAACAGAAAATTCCCATGATGCAATGGTTATTACAGTTATTTACTGTAAAGGGAATTTGCAGTATTATACTGGGTGATATACAGTTAATAACTGTAGAAATTACAGAAATGTCGAACAGTTAAAAAATCATAACACTCTTTTCACAGCTAGTTTGTAAGTGTAGAATCACTCATATGTGAATATGTGATGAAATTCACTCACCTTCAGTTTGTCCAGAGTGAATGATTGAAATCAGCACTAAAAACACAAAAAGAAAATGAGAGCATTGAACTGATGTTGTGTATATTATATTAGCCATATGAAAGTATGTTCTTCTTACTTTGCTTGAAACATAATTTTACTTTTAAATGTTGCTCAGCTTCACAACACAGGTTTCTTGTAAGTCATTTCAATTTTTTGGCTAATTTGTCTTTTTTTATCCAACTTGTGTGGAGGACTGCATATGTGTCCAGATGAACACTGCAACATCTGTTATTTTAGCGATTTCATCATCATAGCAGAGAGACCTGTTTAGGGAACTTGACAGTCTGATCACAAGCAGAAACTCTTACAAACTGCATATTAGATATTCAGTTTCAAACTGAACACACAAAAAAAGGATTTACTGAACAACACAATAGAGTACATTTCTCTTTCACAAACAGCACTAACTGCACACCTGCTCCCTCAAGCTCATTTTTCATATATCATAAACTACTGTAGAGCTGGATTTGAAAATCTGAGAACAGAATGCAAAGATAAAAAAAACAAAAAAAAAAAAAAAACAGGTACACTACATCACTTGATCCTATTCATAATTAAATGCAATTATCATCCACTGAAATACAGAGAAAATGATACCCACAGAGCACAAGAGGAGGTTGGCTGAGCTCCATACTGACCGAATAATGACAGACGGTGAAAGACTGTGTTAAAGCCTCAAGGCTTCCTGATACCTACAGTCAGATCCAACAGACAAATGACTCATGTGTTAGAGCGAAACAATCTGATTACATTGATCATCGTCATAATGTGTTCAGAAAATGTTAAACTGACTAACATGCAAGTTTTTGACAGATGTTGTCGTGATTCACTATCAAACTGAACAGTATCAGTTTTCCATTATAAGAAATAATATTCTTGTATGAACAAGGAAAATGAAACAATACTTTGATAGACCTTTATTGTAATTATAGTATTAACTGTATTTAAAACTCTACAGAAGTAAAGAAGAAACTAGTGATCAACTGCTGCTCACACCAAACCACAACTATGAGCTCATCTCTACCTGTTTCTAGTCTCTGACACTGATGGTGTTGGCTCTGATATGTTTGTACGTGTGAACACATTAAAAACATACAGATGCATCATTTAAAACTCACACACCAAGACAAGGGATGTAAATTAAGCAGTGGTGTAATGTAACGAAGTAATAATACACAGCAAAAACCTCAGTGTTACATTAACACTGCTCAGTGTTTATATAATCCACACTCAGAGTTTCAGAAAAGTAACACTGAAGCAGTGTTAAAATTAATGAGATTATTAGTTGATTAACTGTGGGATGATTAAGCATTAGTGATGAACACCTGCTGTTAACAAGCAGAACAACAGAAAGAAAGTGAAACAAGATCAGAAAAAAGAGACAAGATGAGCAGAAATACAAGAACTACAACTGACTTCAGCCGCAGCCTTAGATGAAATAAACACAAGATAAAAGACATTACATCTTTCAAGATCTTGACAGAGAAGGATTAAATAACTCCACAAACAACATATAGACACATATAGATGTTCTTGGAATAGCATAGTTCAGAGGGGTGCGAAAGTGTCAAGATCTCTAGGCGTAGTCGTCTAAATTTATTAGAAAAAAGGATGTCAAGCTCGTGTGGGCCCCAGGGGTGATAAACCACAATGTATAGTGTTTTTCTAGTCATGAGCTATGAAGTTGAGACTGACCTTTGAAAACATTGTGTGCTCATGTGTCCTCCCCTGCATTTAGAATAACAGCCTATCAGAATTGGGTACTTGTTATATAAAGGCTCTGTCTAATGACAGAATAAATGTTTGTTTTTATTTGTTTGGCTAATGGTGTAGTGAGCTTGTGCCTATCAATTAATTATAGTTGTTTATTGTAGCTGGAATAGCGTCTTGTTCGCAGCGTTGCGGTGGTGCACGGGCTGTCATTATCCCCCGGCAGGTTAAGTTAATTAATCGTTTGCATGGAGTTCGCATTTGCCATAACCTGCATATTTTTATTCCTGCTGGGTTGATTCCACTCATCCTTGAGTAAACTGCTGAGATTTGTGCTGTGAGCAACTGTTTGATTTATGTGTCCCAGTGACCAGTATCTGGTATGTATAGTTTCACTTTTTTTTATTAATAATTGACTGGGTTAAGTTAATGAATGGTTTGTTTTTAGCAGGACAAACAATTTCTTTGGGAGTGCTCCGTCTTTTGGGGATTGGGGTGATCGCTTCCTGCATAGAACGGGATTAACAACCCCTGAGGTAGACTAACTCCGCTTGCATCCATTGACGTGTGAATTGTCGAGATGAGATAACTCCTCCTGGTAGTGTGATTTATATAGTGCCATTTCTAATTGCCTAGACACTGATGCTTGGACTCTGGCATGAAAAAGTGCCAGTACACAAAAGCCTGAAATACAGAATTGCGAACCGGCCCACTTCAAGCACTGATCAGATGACATTTTAAGCTGTCATATGGTCATGTTACAATGTACCCCACATATGGGGCATGTTGTCACTTTTCACTTAATTTCTTTTGCGGTAAATAACGAAAAACGTATACACCATAATTATGAAACAAAGTGACATATTTGTAATGGACAAGTGTGAAATTAACATGGTTAAAAAATTATACTCTGAACTGCACGTGGATTTACACAAACTGAGAAATTCAAAAAGTGTTAGGTTGTGCCCTGTGCTCCCCTACTGATACTTCTGTCTCTGGACATTGAAACAAACATGTGTGTCTGATTTCCATCAAGTATTCAGTTCCCCTCTCATTTAAAGGGGTGGCATAGTCAGCATTAATACCCTTTACTTAAGGGTCTGTATTGATTGAGTAATTGATTTATTCCCTTTAGTCATGCTACACTTAGTTGGATGTTGTATTTTGCATTAGTATTAATAAAGAAAACGCAGCAGAAACAAGCGTGCAGCAACTCAACACTTCACTTCTTTACTCATCTACTCTTTACACCTCCACGTCATAAGTGACACCTAGTGGCCGCATGTTAACATAACATTACATTTTCAGATAACACAACATTTTCCCCACTTTTTAAAGAATATTACTCAGTGGAAGTTATTTAACATGGCTTAATCACATTCTAAACAAGATCATAGCCAAAGAACAACTGCTTAACCATACCTAATTCACCAAGGTTGATGTGGAAAGAACATTGAATTCTCTTATTCTATAACACAAGACATGCATATTTCTTCCTATTCAGCAACAAGAACAAGTCAGCATAACTCAACACAACACATACTGTCACGAAAGCACCAGAACAATGTAGAACTACTATTCAGCATCAACATGTAACTGTATATGAGCATTAACAACTACAGTACTGTTGTAGCTCTACTATCGTGATGAATATGCACACTCTAAAAAACGCTGGGTTAAAAACAATCCAATCTGGGTTATTTTGGCAACCCAGCGCTGGGTCAAAAAGGGACGAACTCAACGCTGGGTTGTTTTGACCCAGCGATTTGGGTTGAATTATTAACCCAGCATGCTGGGTTGCTTTTTGATGGTTTAAAATTATTACACTTCTAGGCTAAAATGAACCCAAAATTGAGGCATTAAATCTAGAAATCTTGTTCATTTTAAAATCACTTTAACACACACAGAATGACTATCAAAAGATAAATGTTTATTAAAAACTACAACAAGAGAAAACATTCAAAAGTAACATGCATGTGAAAAGAAATGCAGAAAAAGTATGGCATTAGCAGGTACAGACTTTATAAATGAAGCACTGAACATTTGCTGACTATAACGTTTATGACCAAATCTTACTTTTTTGGTAAATTTTGTATATTGTATAAAACTACTATACAAAACATAATTGTACAATTAGTTAATAGTTTCTTCTTTTTTTACACAAACTATTCTGGCATGACAGTGCACTAATAAACCACAACATTAACATATTATGAGTTATAACATTTAACACAAGCAAATGTGTAAAGTATTGTGAGCATGTGTATGAATGAGTGTGAACTCCATTTCTACTGAACAACATAGAACAAGCATTTTGTTTTTACAGACTATACACTTACGGTTTGTTTCATAGTCCATGATCACATACAGACAGAGCCGGATTAACGCAAAGGCAAACTAGGCACGTGCCTAGGGCCTGATTGGCGGGATGGGGCCCAGACAGAGGGACAAAAATAAAAAAAATAAATAAAAAATAAAAATAAAATAAAATGTATAAATGTCCTATCTACAATTTATTTCAATATTTATTAATTAACTAAAAATAGTGACAATGTTTATCTTAACCATAGACTGTTACATTACGTCACATTAACGCCAGCTCATGACTGTATAGAGGCGCCAGCCAGTTAAGTCCGAGGGGACGTCAGCGGCGTTCAGAGGCGGTCAGAGGTCAGAGCGGGACAACAAAGCTAGCAGGCAGGTGTTTTTTGAGTAGGCTAACAAGATGCTTTCGGGTGCGGCAAAACGTAAAAAGAAAAAAAATGAAGAGGAACAAAAGAAGAGACAGCAGGGGGCTTTACAGAAGTTTCTGTCGGGCAGCCGTCCGACAGCTGTGAACCTGCTCGAGTCAGCAGAGCCAGAGGCCGAGCCAGGCCCGGAGACACGGCCCGAAGACGCGGTGGAAGATGCGGCGGGAAATGCGGCGGAAGACGCTGTGGGGCCGTCAACATCAGCGCCGTCACAGAAGGACAAACTGATGGAAGAACAGCAGCCAGCCAGAAGTGAGCCCAATATCGTTTTGCAGCAGGAGCCTCTAGACCCAGAAAGGGTATTAACAAGCTACCCATCTGATCCTGCAAAGTGGGACCAAATTGATGACAGGATGCGTGAGTACTTTGCACTAAACCATCCCTGTCAAAATATTGGAGATTTCTCTGCATCACAGAGGAAATATGGAGACATTAACCGAAGCTTAACCAAGGAACATTTCTTTAGAAAAAAGCTAAATGGAGAAACCCTGTCAAGAAAATGGTTAGTGTACTCACCGTCTACTGGCACTGTATTCTGTTACTGCTGTAAGTTGTTCAGTATAAGAGACAATAATTTTGTCACTGGATTTAATGACTGGAAAAACTGTGCTAATCGCGTGCATGAACATGAGAATAGTATGGATCATCGTACTGCTGTGCTGAGTCTATCATCACTTGGAAATAAAAATGCACGCATAGATTCAAACATAGTACAGCAACAGGAGTCTGAGAGAGCATACTGGCTATATATTAGTAACTTTGGTAAGTTTCAGATTTTAGTTCATAAATAACATCGATGGAGGGGGGCCCAAAAAATGCAGCCTGCCTAGTGTAGTCCATTTATTTAATCCGGCTCTGCATACAGAACATGCATCACTGACAATTTTCGTTATCTCTTTAAGATAATTGATGTAGTCATGAAGCCCCATCAGCTCAGCAAAGGTGTGCGATATCTTTGACATTAGCCAGGGTGGCCTCCTCCTTTAAAACCACTGTTGCATCAGTTTGGGGGAGAGATCATTTCTCCTCTTTGTCCAGCATTCATCCCAGTCACCACCTGTTCTTCATCAGTGGCCTAAAAGAGAAAAACATTTTAAAAAGAAAATATTTAGTTTAAATGTAACCATTTTCAAACAGAGGTGCATCCAATTCTGTAAGGATAGGTACACTCTAAAAAGTGCTGGGTTATTTTTGTAAACACATTGCTGGGTTAATTGCGCTGGGTCAAAATTCTGGGTTATTTGAGGTACTGTAAACACACAGTTGGGTTGATCATGCTGGGTCAAATAGACTTTCACCACTGAACACCTGGTTTGGGTTGTTTTGACCCAACCGGTTTGTTTTTTTTCCACTTCATCGAACTTTCTGAATTCTTTGCTCGTCTCGTCGTCAGACGGTCACACACATTGCAGCGAGCAGGATAATAAGGTAAGTTAATATGATAATATGATTATTTATCTTTATTTTTAATAAGTTGTGGTAAGAGTACACTGATTTCACCGTTTAATGCAATATTTGATCCGTCGCTGTGTGGGGTTAGCGTTTTTTCTGTGAATGGTTAACCTTAAGTAACTTAGCAGCCTAGCGTAGGTTTTTTTTTTTTTTACAAAAAAGGCCTCAACAGTCGCTTTATCGTTAAATACAATGTGTGTGTGTGTCAACGTGCAAAGTATTTCTATATAACGTTACATATATCTCTTACTTTAACGCCTCATGGAAAAGGTATAAACTAGGTCAGAAATAGGGGGTAAGTTCAGTTACTATCTGTGGACTCGACTCTATGGCTTTTTAATGTTTTGTCAGAATTAGATCATTTCATACTAAAATTGATTGTTTAAAGGCATATTTTTTTCAAGTAAATGTCCGCGATGTGCCGAATCCAACGATAGATCCATAATTTTTATGTTGAGCATTTTTATGCGCTCTTTTTTCCCTCAGCTGCATTAGCTAAAACGCTTTGCCCCTTACTTTAATAACGTTAAACCACGATATTACTGGTATGTACTATTATTTGTTACTAAAATGTAATGTTGTCTTAGCTACAGTATGTAAAGTTATACATAATTTCTCGTGGTGTATGAGTTCCTTTCATTCTTCCTATATTTTAGTGAATGCTTGTGTTGCTTTACAAACTCGGAGACCAGTAACCTATAAAAATTAAATGGGCACGCCGTTTGATTAAATTTTTTAACAGTGTCGATTCTGCCCTCCAGATTGGAGACTAGATTGACAGCAACACAGTTCAGTGGTGAGATGGCTAGCTAGGGTACCTATTGCCAACCGTTTGTGTCATAATTAAAGGTGCAATATGTGATTGTCTTTGCAAACATTTTTTTTTGTTATGCTGGTTGAAAGTCTCTTCACATCCCGATAACAGTCATTACGTTTGGTTCGGTGACTTTCCTACCTGCCTGTCAAATATGTATTTGCATACCTCTGCACAGGATAAATTGTCAGTTCACATACGCTGTGTGAGAATAGTGTGTGAGAATAACAACCTGATCTTCCGTCCTGGTATTGTAATACTTTTAATAATTGTACTATAAAGTGTTCTCACGGTTAATGACATGTGATGTTGTAAAGCTGCTAGAGCATTTACGGTAGTTTTGTGGCAGAAGACAGTGCATAACGTGTCTGCACGTTCTGGAAAGGTGAAGAGATGACTCGCTCTACCGACATCTGGCTCTGTTTATTTTATTTATTTCCTTTCTGGTTGTGACCTGAGTTGGATGCATGCTTGTGTGCATTTTTCCTCGCTCGATCCCCATATATGTGGACGAATGCCACGATGCATTATATTAAACTTGGGAAAAATACGCCATCTTGTCTCCCGTACATTATTAGCACCACTTTTCCTATCTGGGCTGTTGCACATTTCATCTAGGTGTTGCAATATATTGTAGTAATGTTGTCTCTGGTCGTTTAGTCTGTGTGCGTTAATGCGTTCAGGGGGTGTGGCTTTGGACGGCGATTTGCAGGGAGAGTGGGACGTTCGCTTTCAGTGCTATGAGGCTAAAGTTACCATTTTCCAAGATATCCTATTGCACCTTTAAGACATCAAAGCAGCGGTCCATTTTAAAATCATAGCATGCAAGAACACCCTGTTTGACAGTGCATATTTGTGTTCGTACTCTAAAGAGCATCTAAATTGAGAAATGTAGCCAATTAGAGGCATGAGCTTTGATTTCATGAACCAATCAAATTGGTTTAATTTGCAAACTCTCACGATATTAAAATGTCACGTGATTTGCGGTTGATATGATAATAGGTGTGTTCGAGCTCAAGCTGCGCTGCGCAGTAGTGATGGGAAGTTCGGATCATTTTACCGACTCGGTCCTTTGAGTCTCGTTCAGCGAAATGAACGAATCTTTTTTCGAGTCATTTCGTTCATTTTAGGAAAATATAATTAAAATATTACGTTTTACCTCCCTAACACATCTACTGCTTACACAAACGTTGATCACACTACAAACAAAACAAAACTATAATGCTATAAGAAACAAAAAAAGATTCATTCATTACCTGGGTCTTTAGTCTATGATTCGCTCACCTCGCCTCTTATCTGACAGGTTTAAGGATTGGAGTTGTTCGTTCATCACGTGACAGCCCAATTAGCTAACCAACGCAGTCTGAGCCGGAAAGAGAATTGATTAGTTCATCTCTCGAGTCCTCGGGTTTGAGTCGTTCGTTCATCACGTGACATCCCCGTAATGTTAACCTATGCAGCCTGAGCCGGAAAGAGAATTGATTAGTTCATCTTTTGAGTCTTCCGGTTTGAGTCGTTTGTTCATCACGTGACAGCCCTGTAATGTTAACCTATGCAGTCTGAGCCGGAAGGAGAATTGATTAGTTCATCTTATGAGTCTTCGGGTTTGAGTCGTTCGTTCATCACGTGACAGCCCCATAAGGTGAACGAACGACTCTAAAACAGGTGAACTAATTCCGGTACAGAACCTAATAGGATGTTGCGCATGCGCGACTGAACGAATCACTCCCCGAGGCGACTCGTTCGTCCCGAGTCACATTAAAGATTCGTTCAAAATGAACGAATCGTTCAAGAACGACCCATCCCTACTGCGCAGACCGATCGGCGAGATTAGCCGAAAGCAGTCGGGGAGGAGCTGACAACGGAGCCGTCAAGTCGGACACGTTGGGGATCTCGTTGCTTCCTCAAACATGGCAGATCACGTGGCGTGTGCCTACTTTATTGCAGATAACCTGGAAGCTATAGAAATACCTTTTTTGTTGGAAGAAATGCAGCAGAATGAACAACGACGGTAAGTTTATAAACAATATATGTGCATGTGTACATCATTTCATTTTAAAGTAACTGAACAAATACTGTTTTACAAATCAAGCTTATACTTAATCAAATTATGTTTTGTTTAGTGGTGTTATGTTAGGCTTCTGTAAACAATAAATAATTAGCTGTAATTGCTGTTGGAGAGTAAGCTACTTGTTTTGTGTTTATAGTACAAATACAAATAAGTTTTTATATTGCATGTTCAACAGTCGTGTAAACCTTAATTGTTGGAATCTATCCCAGTTCTACAAAAAACACTGAATGACAATACTTTTGAATTACAATACATGTGTATATAATAAGTACAATAATAAACTTATGCACAAATCCAATATAAAGAATTTAAGGGAAAAAAATGTACTGCAGTCAAAAGATCGTAAACTATTTACGAAATGGCATGCAAATTGATTTGTTATGCAATTATATGGATTGAAGCACGAAACACTAGTGATCATCGTCATGTGGTGAATGTGGCCAATCATGAGAAGCTGTGACGTCATCACAGCCTGGTGCAGTCGCTCCTGAAATGCTGCGCTGGCTGAGCAAGCCGGCTGTTCTCGAAACGCTCTCGCGTTACTTTGATGCCACACGTGAACGTCACGTGGCGTCGGCGCCGGTTCAAGTTGGACAAAATTTCTAACCGGCATGCACTACTTCAAGTCAGCCGCCGATCGGTCTGCGCAGCGCCGCATGAAGTCGAACGCACCTAAACTCTCTCGAGATAGCAGCACAACAGAATAGTTCTAATGATTGTGCTGTTTGTTTTGGTGTCCAATGATGTGCCGGTTACATGCAAAATTTAAAACGATTATGTTTAATAAGGTAAGAATGCACATGGTGATGTAAACGCAGTAACCCGTTTTCTTTTATCGGTTTAAGAGGAAGTGGTCTCAAATGCAATTCCTGGAGGGCCAGAGCTCTGCACAGTTTAGCTCCAACCCTACTCAATTAATCACCCTAATCATCAAACTTCTAAGTAAGTGTGAGTTGGAGCTGGTTGGAGCTAAACTCTGCAGAGCTGCTGGCACAAACCAAACGACACAGGTAGTTTTTGGCCCCTTATCCTGATTTTATGCTGCATGCAAATGCATTAACGTTGCTTTCTATATAAAAAATAAGTCACTGTTTTGTGAAATTCTTATTTCCTAATTTTCTTGCTGGTGCAGATGGACAGTTTCGTGATTGAGAAGTTGAAGGAATGGCAGCTTGACACCTTGATTGACACCTTTAAAGGTAAGTTATATTTTACGTTCAATAACCATGACTTGTTTTACAAATTTGATCATTGGTCATAGTTACTGTTATGGCAATAAAATCAATTAATCAATCTAACATTTAAAAGTTTGCCACGTTTGGGGCTTTAACTTATTTAACCACTTCAGCTCTTCACCTCCTCACCTCCCTTCCCTCGCATCCCTTTGACGGTTTAAATATTGTTATATGGTATCATTTGAAAACTACAATCAGTTTTTTTTGTTTGTTAGTTTTTGGGGGCCCCATTTTTGCATTTATGTAAAAATTTTACAAATTTGAGGAGGTGGAGCCACTGAGCATAAACTGAATATGCACGCTGCTGCATTGGTTTTCAATCCTGGTCTTGGGGACCCACTGCTCTGCACATTTTGTATGTCCTTAAATAAGGGAGACACAAAAAAAAGCAGCAGTGGCTGCCCAGGACCAAGATTGAAAACCACTGCCTTACTGGACATCCACCCTGATCAAAATCTGATTGTTTGCCTGTGTTTATCTTAAAATTGTGAACAAATATGAATAATTTCACCCATTAAAGTTAAAATGTATATGGTTTTCTGTAATATTAGACCATTTGTTTATTTATCTAGCTATCTATCTTTTTATGTTTAATGGGTAATGTAAGCAGTGTCTTATGTTCTGTATTGCCTTTTTTGAATTTCAGACCAGGAAGTCGATAAGGAGAGTTTCATTTTATTAGATGACCATGCGATTGCCTCCCTCATTCCCAAAATAGGACACCGCGTCAAATTTCAAAAACAACACAAGGAACTTGTGAGTAAAATGCAGTAGGTTTTACATATAGTAGATCAATTCTGTTTCTTCACACTGTATTTTGGAATTTGTCTTGTCGTTTCATCGTCTTGTGCATTGTAAGAACTGTCATTCAACAAATCTAGTTTAACAATGGCATATACATGCTTCCGCTGCAGACAAGTGGTACCCGATCATGCAAAAGGTCTTTTTGTTCACTTGAGAGCAGTTCATGGGATAAACAATGCTTCAACATTCTTTCAGTGTTATGAAGATGGTTGCAGGCATACTTTTGGGTACATTCGATCTTTTCAAAGACATCTTCTTCAGCATCCTTTTCCAGAACAGCAGAACATTTCCAGTGAACAATGTTTCAGGGGGGGCACAGGAGCATCTGTGGAGGGCTGCTCAGTTCCCATAAGTGCACAGATGCAGGATCCAGACATTTCAGATACTTCAGAGGCTCCAACAGAAGAAAATGAAGATGATGAATGCTGGGATGAGTTGGAACCTGAAACCTTAGCAGAGCAAATTGCTCTCTTTTTGGCCACCCTCAGGTCCAAATCAGCTCAGACTTACAGTGCAGTTAGCTTTGTTGTCCAGCAGACATCAAGCTTGATTTCAGACATTGTCAACTCACTTCAGAGGAAGACTTTGTCTCTGTTTGGAAAATTAGGTCATGAGGATGATCCAAGGGTCCAGGAACTTGTCTCTGATTTTGAAGCAGCAGCAAGTCCTTTCAGAGGTTTAGAATCTGACTTCAAACTGATGCAGTACTTTGCAAAGTCAGGCAACTTCATTCACCCTCTAGAGGAGGCTTTGCCTGGAGTTTCCTTTGTGCAGAGAAGAGACTCTGCAACTGGGACAGTTCGACAGGTTGCAGTTCAAGATGTATTTCATCGTGTCCCACTGAAACCCCTCTTAACTAAACTTCTTGAGACCCAGGACATTTTGGATGCCATCTTTACCTGGCAGCAGAGAGAAAATGGAGTGCTTTTAGACTTTTATGATGGTGAGTACTGCAAAAATCATCCTCTTTTCTCCAGCGACGTGTCCGTTCCTCTTCTTCTCTACAATGATGACTGTGAAACAGTCAATCCACTTGGTTCAAAAGTTGCAGTGCACAAGCTGGGGTTCCTTTACTTCACCATCAAGTGTCTGCCCCCTCAGCTTCTGTCAAGACTCTCGTCACACTTTCTGGTTGCAGTTTACAAATCGGACGATGCCAAAACGTATGGTATTGATAGTATTCTGCTCCCGGTTATTGAGGAACTGAAGGATCTTGAGGTAAATGGTATCTCTCTTAACACACCGCGTTTCAAGGGTAAAATGCGGTTTTCAGTTGCCCAGTTTTGTCGTGACAATCTTGGCTTAAATGCCCTTCTTGAATTCACTGAAAGCTTCTCCAGTAATTACTTCTGCCGCATCTGCAAGGCACACAAGACCACTACAAGGACGCAGACAAAAGAAGATGTCACTCTCATGAGAAATGAAGTCAACCATGCTGAAGATGTTCGTCATGCCAACTTGTCAGAGACAGGTGTTAGGCGCGACAGTGTTCTGAGTAATCTGTCCTACTTTCATGTGACACACAACCAAGTTGCAGACATCATGCATGATTTATTAGAAGGGGTGGGACCATATGAACTGAAGTTAGTACTCAGTTCATCGATTGTGGACAAACACCTCACTCTTGAAAAGCTCAACTTCCGAATCACAAGTTTCGACTATGGCTTTCCTGATCTGAAGAACAAACCATCCTGTGATTGGAAAGCATGAACTTAAAAATCCTGAAGGGGCAATGCATCAGTCTGCGGCCCAAACATGGTGTCTCCTCAGGTTGTTGCCGTGCATGATTGGGGACCTTATACCTGAAGATAACAAACACTGGGAGCTGTTGCTCCTCCTTCTGGAATGTATGGAATTCATTTTCTCTCCATCTCTTACACCAGAAGCTACGGTTTATTTGGCTGCCATCATTGATGAGCATCACTCTTTGTTCCTTGAGCTGTACCCCAATTTACATCTTCGTCCGAAGCACCACTTCATGGTGCATTACCCAAATGCAATTCTAAAGTTGGGACCCCTTGTACAGTTCTGGTCTATGCGATTTGAGGCCAAACATGGCTTTTTTAAACGCATCAGCCACATCACCTGCAATTTCAAAAACATTTCAAAGACAATGGTGTTTCGCCATCAGATGATGCTATGCCATTCCCTCCTTTCTGGTTCTGTGTTCTGAAACAGAAATTGGCCCAGGTCACAGCACTTTGCTTGCTGTAATGGATGGCTTTGGTGATGTCCAAAGTGGTCTTGAAGATGTCCTACCTTTTACCGAAACCTTTGTGCCAGCTTGGATTAAGGTAAATGGGACACAATACAAGCCTGGCATGACAGTATTTCTGTCTTACACTGCCGACGGTGAGCCCCTGTTTGGTCTTGTGAAAAACATTGTAGTCTTGGATCATTCAATCAAGCTACTTGTCCAAAAGTGGGAGACTCTAGGTTTCGAGAGGCATCTTTTTGCCTATAGTGTAACAGCAACCTCACATGTGTTTGCCGTTGATCCTTGTTCTCTCCTGGACCATCACACTCTGCATGCAGTGAATTCCTACAGAGACAACGACAGCTGCTCCTATATTTCACTTAGGTACAGAGTATTTTAAGATTCTGTGTTTGTTGAAGAAAGATATGTAAACTTGCATCTATTTTCAGCAAGCACCTCTGTCTTCCTCCTCAACCCTTCTCTGTAATAGACATATTCTTGTACAGGATATTGCTCATTTTAAGTAATCTTTCTCTAACTTGTCTCTAGTGAGTGTGTGATTTATTATGCAAGTTTATATT
>NC_066883.1:3465338-3582454 GCF_022985175.1 Labeo rohita | reverse complement strand
CGTAATGTTAACCTATGCAGTCTGAGCCGGAAAGAGAATTGATTAGTTCATTTCTCGAGTCCTCGGGTTTGAGTCGTTCGTTCATCACGTGACATCCCCGTAATGTTAACCTATGCAGCCTGAGCCGGAAAGAGAATTGATTAGTTCATTTCTCGAGTCCTCAGGTTTGAGTCATTCGTTCATCACGTGACATCCCCGTAATGTTAACCTATGCAGTCTGAGCCAGAAAGAGAATTGATTAGTTCATTTCTCGAGTCCTCGGGTTTGAGTCGTTCGTTTATCACGTGACATCCCCATAACGAACGACTCTAAAACAGGTGAACTAATTCCAGTACAGAACCTAATAGGATGTTGCGCATGCGCGACTGAACGAATCACTCCCCGAGACGACTCGTTCGTCCCGAGTCACATTAAAGATTCGTTCAAAATGAACGAATCGTTCAAGAACGACCCATCACTACTGTGGCTGAAGTCAGTTGTTCTTGTGTTATTCTTTCATTCAGCAATTTTGTTTGTTAACAGCTGGTGTTCATCACTAATGCTCAATCAGAACGTGATCAATTATATTTATCTCATTAACTTCAGCACTAATTCAGTATTACTCAAACACTCTGTAGTGTTGACACATTATAAGTGTTCATTTAAAACTGAGGATTTTGCTGTGGGTTTTAAAGGGTTAAAGTAGACGATGGAAAAAAAAAACAGCATGAGATGTAATTTAACAGTAATAAACTGTAATTAATTTACGGCAACACACTGTAGAAAAACAGTAACATGCTGGCAACCAGAGCTGCCATCAGATTACCGTTAATTCAAGAAAAAAACAGTAATATACTGTAAAACATAGTCAGATTTACCAAGCAAATCAAGTTATTTTCACTAAAATATTAGTGAATGTTCATAGAAAAACAATTATGCAAAGTCATTAACTGGTAGGGAGAGTAAATATTTGATTGTGCCTAACTGATGTGTTTTTGTACAAGAGAGATCTGTTAGTTTAATTTAGTTTTGTGGGTCACCATTGTGCTGGAGAGTAGAGCTTGTGCTTCAGGCAATGATGAGCCACAAGTACTGATGTTTTGCTGCTTTATTTAAAGACAGTAATTGTGGAATTGCTGATATAGTGATAATCTCTTTACTAAGCACTTTATTACACAAATTTGTGTTTTTGTTAGTGAATTACAATCTATAAAGATTTGAGTTAAAGTCAATTGCTTCTTTATTACACTTTAAGTGTTTGTGGGTTTATGTTAAGAAATATTTCTTCTTAGTGGACTCAAATTAAATAAGTTCATTGTACATATAAATTAAAAAAACTGGTTTGAAGCAATCAGTTTCCAAAAAAAATGAGTTACCACATGGTATAATAACGGTAACATACTGTAAAAATGAAGAGCTGTAAATTAACGGTAGAGAGCTGTAAAGTAACAGTATAATGCTGGCAACCACAGCTGCCAGTAGATTACCGTTATTTTACAGTGCAATTTTTTACAGTGTAGACAAAGACTGGGTTCTACAATCAAACTGCTTGGGAACCATATACGTTCCTGAGAGTCACACTGTAGACTATTTAGCAGAAAGTCTCTTGGAAAGCGTAAAAGAATGGCACATCGATTAAGGAAATATTTCGTGTGTCACCACAGACAACGGCGCTAATATCGTTGCAGCCATACGGCAGTTAAAATGGCCATGGCTCAACTGCTTTGGGCATAATTTGAATGTTGCTATTACCAATTCACTACAAAAGGAGAAGACCAGCACAGACCGAGCGTTTGGCGTTTGCCAGGCAATTAACGGGGCTTTTTCGAAGAGCTGGCACAGAAGACGTGAACTCACGAGAGCGCAAGAGGAGCTTAACATCCCTCATCACTCTCTCGTAACGGTAAGCTATATCCAATTTTAAACATTTTGACATTTTATTCCAACACCCATATCGATAAATCTTTAAAATAAATGTCTACGTAAACATTTTCACAAAATTTACAACCACACTGTCAATGGCTACAGATTAGAATGACAGAATACAAATTGTAAATAATCTTAAAAGAAAAGCTAAATAGAAAAAAAAAAGTGAAGTTATTCATATAATTTATTTATTATTTGTATTATTGTCCTACGCGCTGGGGCTCAAAGCTGAAAATGACTGAAAGGATTCTGGAGAAGGCCACAGCAATACGCCGGGTGTTTGCGGTTGACAAAAGCCGACGTCCACTACCAAACCTAACCTGGCAAGATATTTCAGTCCTGGAGGCTGTAAGCAGCGGATTAAAGCCTGTAGCAGACTTGACTGATGTTTTGTCAGGAGATTCTTACGTTACCGTTTCGTCTGTCACCCCAATGCTAGAACACACACGCCGCACTTTAACGGAAACTGATGATGACACACACCTAAGGCATTTTAGAGGAGTTAGACACCAAATATGCCAATGCCGCAACCCAAAAACTTCTCCGAATCAGCACTATGCTTGATCCCCGCTACAGAGGTGGCTTTAATTTAAACGAATTGGAGCAAACTAAGAATGAACTGCTTGATGCCATTAACGACTGCCTTCGAAAGAAAAACCACGAGAATACTGAGGAAGAACAACCAAGCATGAGCGCTCAAGAAACGCCTTTGAAAAAGAAAAAAATCACATTGAGTGGTCTCCTTGGAAAGCCCCCCAAAAAACCCACAAGCGAGGCGGATCGGGCAGCGGCTGAGCTTACGGCCTATCTTTTGGAGGATGTAATTGACGGAGAAGAGAATCCACTTGCGTGGTGGAAGAATAACGAACATTGCTTTCCCCTCATGTCTTTTGCAGCCCGACAATTCTTATGTGTGCCTGCAACAAGCAGTCCGTCTGAGAGGGTTTTTAGCACAGCAGGTCAAATTGTCACCCCTTTTCGAAATGCTTTAACACCGGAGAAAGTGAATATGCTGGTTTTCCTGTCTAAAAATCTGTGTTAGGTTAACTTCATGCTTCACAAATGTTGAATAAATTTTAGGTTATCCTTATATTTTTTAAGCATTATATTGGGTCTAAAATTAAAATCATATTTGTTTTCATTTTGACATTTTGACAGTGATCGCAAGTTGATCTTTATTTATTTATTTTATTATTATTATTATTATTTTTTTTTTGGACGCAATATAATTTGTTTTCAAAATAAATTTGTTGAATAACCTACATGGGTTACTGTTCAAGTCAGTTTGTCAATAAACTTAATATCTAAAATGTGATTCATTGTGTCCTGAATAAACTTTTATTTATTTATTTATTTATTTTTGTGCCATGCGGTCCACACTCCGCAGTCAAGTTATTTTCTTTTTGGCGTTAAACATTTGATTAGCTTTTCTTTGTTTCGTTCGCTTAATTATAGTATGTCTATTATTTATGTTCTGTTATATATAAATGTGTAATATTTCTACAGATATTTTAAACTTGTAGTCAAAGGCTACCGCATTTGTTGTTTGTTAAGGCGCTTCTCACAATGACAATAGATACAGTCCGCGTCTTATCCGTAATAACTTTAATTATGTGTTTTAAGGTGTATGCATGCATTAAAAACACACAAAAGGTAAGTGTATGGTAACTACTAGGCTACTTAAAATATATTTGGCGACTTCCTATTTTTAGCCTATCTTTTGTCATTTTCCGATATTATCGATAATCGTATGGTACTGACTATAGAAATCGACATCGTGATTCTTAGGAGACATCGTCAATATACGATAATATCGTCGTATCGCCCAGCCCTAATGCAAAATACAACATTTTGGCGACGAGGATGGCAGCACTCAGTTTACCTACACCTCCTATGTTCTTGCTATGCCCGGGTCAGCCCTCGGTATCGATTCACACCTGGAACAAGATGTTTGAAAACTATTTTGTCGCCATCGATGCTACGGGAGATCAGTGGCCAGAGGAGAGGAAGCGTGCCGTTCTGCTACAGTGCTTGGGAGCCGAGGGGTTGAAAGTTTTCTACACGCTGCCAGGTCAGACTTTTACCGATGCCTTTAAAGCTTATTTCCACTACAGCGTCAAAACCACGCTCAGTGCCGCCGGCAACGATACAACGCCACTGCTTTGGGGCGTGTGAATTTACGGGCAGAAAACAATGTTCATACCCTGTTTGCGTTTCATCTTCTTCTTTTAACGTCGGTTCGCAAACTAAACACTTTATTGGCACCATCTAGGTACAACCTACAATTCAAAGTGATGAACCATTGCCTGTACAGACAGCCTTAAATAAAACACACAAAAGTAAAACAAACCCAAAATAAAAGGCATCAATCATATGTGAAATAAATGAACACACCTTTTTTCACTCTCTTTTTTCGGCTTCATTGCTATGATTAAACTGTTGCGAATGCGTACCTATGATTGTGTATTTTTTACATTCTAGACATGATTGCATGCAGTATAATAATAACTTGCTATAATAATGTTGAAAATAATCAAATAAAATAACATTACTGATTAATGTTTGGCATATCATACACGTTTCTTTAATTACGTGCCTTCTAATGAACTAGACTAATAAAATTAACCAATTTTGGGCGGAAATGCTACACTGTTAAAAATTGCTGTAAAAAAACGGCCAAATTTTGACAGTAACATGCTGTTTTCCATTAAAACAGTGCATGCTGGGTATTATTTATCATTTTCGAAAAAGTAGCCTGCTGCTATGTATCGTTGTTACGACCTTGATGGAAATTTTGTCTAGGAATTTAAAAGGAGTAACATTGAGGTGACCAGAAGAAAAAGCTGAAGGTAAAGATTGGCAAGAGAAACGCATGACAACAAATTAGCACCGCAAGAGATTTATTGCTCCCACAACCATGAGTATTTACAACATTTAGGAAAACAACATAAGAAAAAATAATAGTTTATATAACCAAGACAAACGGGAGAGGGAACTAGAAGTGGCGCTAGAAAATCAAAGAAATAAATATAACAAAAAGAACCCCACTGTCTCCTTCCGGTCCTCTAAATAAGAAAACAAAAATATGAAAAGAAAAGTCTTCAGCGCAAATGCGCCCTGAACTTACGCTAACTAAAAAAACACAAAAAACACATTTAGCGCACTTCACTAAACTGGTGATTCTAATACAGAAATAAAACCTACGTGCAAGGTATGTACGTCACGTGACTTACTAGGCTGTTCCACGTCTCCGTTGTCTGTAAGTCAGCAATTAGATCACAAGTTTGAGTGGAGCATAAGCGGGCTAAAAGTGTCAAAGACACACAAGGTTCGTCGTGAACTCAGGTGTCACAAATGCCAATAGTTTACACAGATCATTTCAACAAATCTCACACTAGTGTCGCTAGTAGTAGCAGACAAATGGACATAACAAACAACCAGTGACACGCCAAGTCAAACAGCACAGATCTTCCAGTTGCTGCTTCCGTTTTAAAGGTGATCAACGATGAATGACAGCCCCGTCAGCCAATAGAGTTCCAAGGGTAGGCGGTACCTAGAAACGCTAAAAGTGACAGAACAAAAAGAACATACACAAGAAAAACAGTGTACGGTTCGTAACAATCGTGAATTAACAGCGTTCAAAATCGACACTCAGAGACTGTGTTTAAAATCAAACTCTACACCCTCATTCACTATTCCCTACATGAGTTTACTAATATAGTCCACCTTACAGAGATAATGAAAACTAATGAGTGACTTCAGACACTGATGAACAGCTGCTGTTAATGAGCAGAATCACTGATTGAAAGAGAAACAAGACAAACACAAGAACTATAGAACTGACTTCAGCCACAGCCTTAGATGAAATCAACTGAACATTTAAACAACTCAACCACACATTTCTAACCAGACTGATTTTATTTCTGTCAGATGTCTATAGAAGATCTTATTGAGAATGAACAGATGTTTAGATGATGATGTTTTATTGTTTTGTTTGACGATACCATTGTGGAGATCAGTGTTTGCTTTAATTGGGCTCCTGACTCTTGATGTTAAAACACAAACATATTTGCTGTAACTGGGTTTTTATGATGTATTAGTTACAGCAATGCTGGTCAGTTGATGTCAGCTATGTTTAGTTTGGCATGAACGTCATCTGCTGAACTGGTTCCGAGTCTCGCTGGAGTCATTAAAAGTGTGTATTTATTTGTTGTTGCTTTTTTTTTTTCATGAAGTGTGTTACACTGTGAGATTTTTTGGTGATGTGCCAACCAGGAAAGAAGAATTTAATAGTTAAAATTTAAAACTACTGTAGCATTTATACTGAAATAGAGACAGGAAGAATCAGCATATGAATCTCAACAATGGTGACAATCGAAAGCTTCATGCTGCAATGCATGCTGGGTATCAGAACACTACAAAACCTCACCCATGACTTGTTCTCACCATTGTTGAGATTCATACTATGATTCTTGATGTGTGTATCTAAATTATGCCGAAGTTTTTCTTTTTTTAAATGAGTTGTCTTTTTTTACATCTGCATACCCAGTTCTTTTTTTTTTTTTTTTTTAATTTCACATCAATATTCAATAAAAGAAAAGACACTGGATAAAACCTGTGTTATTACCAAACCATAAACAATTCTAGATTTCTTGGTAGCCATTCATATTTATTTTATTTATTTATTTATTTATTGTTTTGTCATAACAAGCATGTTGTAAACATATACAATTATAACAACTAAAATTAACCTTAAAATGCCAAGGTTCAACAGCCCAACTAAAGTAAACACTGATCTCCACTGTGGTAGTGAAAGAAAAACAAAATCTACACCTCTGCAACTCTCTTCTGTAGACGTCTGACAGAAATAAAGTCAGTGTGGTAATAATTGAAGCTGGTAATGCTGTTTTAGGAGTTTAATCAGATCTTGAGAGATTTAATGTCTTCTTTTATTTCAGTTGATGTCATCTAAGGCTGTGGCTGAACTCAGTTGTTCTTGTGTTTTCATTCATTGAGTGATTTTGTTTGTTAACAGCTGGTGTTCATCACTAATGCTCAATCAGAACGTGATCAATCATATAATTATCTCATTAACTTCAGCACTAATTCAGTATTACTCAAACACTCTGTAGTGTTGACACATTATAAGTGTTCATTTAAAACTGAGGATTTTGCTGTGGGTTATAAAGGGTTAAAGATGTACGATGGAAAAATTAATTAATTTACGGCAACACACTGTAGAAAAACAGTAACATGCTGGCAACCGAGCTGCCAGTAGATTACTGTTAATTCAAGAAAAAACTGTAATATACTGTAAAACATAACAGTCAGATTTACCAAGCAAATCAAGTTATTTTCACTAAAATATTAGTGAATGTTCATAGAAAAACAATTATGCAAAGTCATTAACTGGTAGGGAGAGTAAATATTTGATTGTGCCTAACTGATGTGTTTTTGTACAAGAGAGATCTGTCAGTTTAATTTAGTTTTGTGGGTCACCATTGTGCTGGAGAGTAGAGCTTGTGCTTCAGGCAATGATGAGCCACAAGTACTGATGTTTTGCTGCTTTATTTAAAGACAGTAATTGTGGAATTGCTGATATAGTGACAATCTCTTTACTAAGCACTTTATTACACAAATTTGTGTTATTGTTAGTTAATGATAATCTATAAAGATTTGAGTAAAAGTCGATTGTTTCTTTATTACACTTTAAGTGTTTGCGGGTTTATATTAAGAAATATTTCTTCTTAGTGGATCAAATTAAATGAGTTCATTGTGCTAACACCATATAAACAATAGTTTTTTAAAAACTCAAATGGTTTGAAGCAATCGGTTTCCAAAATAAAATGAGTTACCACATGGTATAATAACAGTAACATACTGTAAAAATGAAGAGCTGTAAATTAACGGTAGAGAGCTATAAAATAACAGTATAATGCTGGCAACCACAGCTGCCAGTAAATTACTGTTATTTTACAGTGCAGTTTTTTACAGTGTAGGTTATAAAATGGCATCCACCACTGTTTGTCACTTGTCATCATGGACTATTATGAAGATAGTAATTATCATTGTTCTTCATATGAGAAGGAGACGGCGCCGCCACCATCGTTTCTGGGTACATCCTATTCGCTGGTACCGTGGGCAGGGCCGCATTAAGACCTCACTGGGCCCCGGGGCTATGAGCTACTGCAGGACCCATGAATCCAAAACTTTGCTCAAGGTCTTTATATGATTTGTAGCGACGATCAAGCTCAGCCACAAGTTTGTCAATTATGACATTAAACACACAAACTTAAAACTTTTGTCTTCCTGACATCATACTCTGTGAATCTGGAACAGACGAATAATCTGGTTGCTTTTTACGTCGTCTTTCCTTTTGTATGTCACTTTTGTATGTCTGCGATACACATGATGACAAATCTCTCAAACTAATCACAGAGATCTGCAATAAAATCTCTCAATGAGCCCACCAAAGCAACAGCGTTAGTCAAGTCAAGGGCAACCA
Source organism: Labeo rohita (assembly GCF_022985175.1). Taxonomy (NCBI): domain Eukaryota; kingdom Metazoa; phylum Chordata; class Actinopteri; order Cypriniformes; family Cyprinidae; genus Labeo; species Labeo rohita. The sequence continues at coordinate 3,574,044 of NC_066883.1, read as the reverse complement.
TTTGAAGTTGTATGCTTGTTTTTTGAACACGTTGCACACACTGCACAGGATGGCAATTTCAAGCTTTTCCATCTGCCTAGAGAGAGATATGGCCTCACTACAAGTGGTCAGGTTTTGATGATCATCACCTGCTATTGTCTGAAGAGACTGGAAAATGTTGTCATAATTCAGACAAAGGGTGCTGGTTGCTTGTGCATGTGCGCGCCACCTTGTGTTTGACAAGGATTTTACAGTTTGAACACGTCCCTTCTCATTTTCTTCTAGGTTGGATGTAACAATCTGCCACCTCCAGGTAGATTTTGAGCAGAAGTTAAAAAGAGCCTGTACAAATGGGAAAAACTCATCAGTCTCAAGACAACGGTTTACAGCATTTACCCCAACTAAGTTGAGTATGTGCTGCACAGGGAACCCATTCAGCTAATGGGTTGACTTCACGTATACAGGATTGCACACCTTTATAAACACCAGACATGTTACTGGCGTTGTCAAAGCACTGTTCACGACAGTTCTCTATGTTCCGTCAGAACTGAAATAACTGAATTGAACAGTGACTCAGTGTGACTTCTTATGGGTAGGAACTTAAGAAAACGTTCCTCTGTGCCTCCTTCTTCAGATACATATCGCACAACAAAAGTGAGCTGGTCTAAATGCGAAATGTCTGGGCTGGAGTCAACAATTAGCAAAAAATATTTGGCCATCCTGACTTTATCCAGAATTACAGAGAGCAGCTTTTTCGAATTGACTGATTAGCTCAGGGCACCCCATGTAGTTTCTATTCTGGGGTGATCCAAATTGTTGGTTGTCTCCTCTGAAAGCAAGTCCTCGTTCAGATATGAATTTAATAAAGGCAACTACTCTTTTAAGAACCTCTGACCAGTACTGGCTCTCTGTTTCATACTGCCGTTTCAATTCATTGTCAATTTTACCCTCCCCTGCAGTTCTTGTAATCCACACAAGCATGCATTTGCGATGCGACTCAGATCCCTCATGCTCTACAATTAGATCATTTGCATGCTTCCAGTCGTTAAACCCTTTAGTACTTCCAAACTTTGAATGGGCGTTGTTGTCATTTCCACCAAATAGACGGCATACAAAACAATACATGGCTCCCTTAGATGGGGAGTAGAGCAGCCAATCTCGTCACACATTTTCACAATTTACTAGTCTGCGATTAAAAGGACTTCACTGTAAGATCCAACAGTTTATCTTGCTTAGATATAATTAGTTATCTTTACTTAGTTGTTATACTTAATAGGTTTTAATTAAGTTACAGCTACTTTCAAGGCAAATAAAACAACTTACTTGCTGTTTTGAGTGACACTTACTTTATTCAAGTAACCACAAAGGAAGCAATGACATAAATACACCAGTGAGAGGCAGCAGTGCACTAATATGTTGCTGTTGTGCAACATAACAATAGAAGAAGAAAAGAAAAAAAAAAGAGTTTTTGAGGTGGGGCCATTCTTAGCCTTAGACTTTTTACTCATTTCCTCCACTTTGAAAGTAATCTTTTACTAGTTACATTCAGTCATTTCCCAAAGTCATCTTGTCAAAACAACTGAAAAATGTGAGAGAACATCACATAAGCTGACTTCAAAAATTGATTTATTTCTTTAAAAATATCTTTTGTTTGATCTCACCATTATAGTGGTTAGTGATCCGTTTGGTTGGGAACTTAGAACTTCATAAAAATGATTGTAATTATTTTTCTATTAATGTATCACAAAATCACAATTGATTGGTTTTGTAGAAAGACAAATAATAAATAATGCTTTAACAAGGTGATTTAAGTTTTAGTTAAATAGTACTTTTCATGCTAATTGGTTTTCTTTTATGATCTTATTGCTTTTTGTAAATACCTTGTGGAACTTCTAATTGGGTTGATATAATTCTGTAATATTTAATAGATCGACCACACTTGAGTCACACACAGATTTCAACATTCAGCGCACTAACCACAACAATGGTAACCATTCAATAATTTATTTATTTTTATTAAATGTAACAATAACCTTTTTTGTTGTGCTACTACTGACCAAAAACAGCAAATAAAAGAAACAACAACAGTAAAACAATGTAATTGCATAATTTATTCATGCCCCAATGCATTCTGGGAATCAGTGATTCTGAGTTACTCTCAATGTTCCTCAGATCACAGATTCAATTAAGTTAACAAAACTTAAATGGCTTAAGTAAACTGAACTCATAAGTAATGAATACTTTTAATATATTAGTAGATAAGACCTAAAATACACTTAATACAGTTAAGTAAAGATTACTTAATTGAATTAAGGCAACGAGTTTGCACAATTTAAGTAAACTTAACAAATTACTTTTTTCAGTGTTTTTGAAAATCATCTCTTTTGATTTTTATATTGTTGCTCTGATCCAGAGAAATCAGCTGTCATGTTTTGACAAATCTGTGGTCCTCTTTCTGCCCAGTATTCTCGAACCTTGTCATTGATCTCTCCCCAAGTTCCAGGATCAGTGCTTGTGTACTCTGGGATATCAACGCTGTGCAGGGCAGGTGAGGAAGCTGAGGCCTGGCTGCTGGTCTCGGGCTGATCTGCAGAAGGTTGTTCAAGTTCATTATTATTAGTATCTACTGTGATGGAAACGTTATCTCCTTGCTTAGTCTCATTAGCTCCAGCAGCAGTTGAATTCAGTGTTTCATCTTTCTGGTGATCTGTTGAGGAAAAGCATGCAAAACATTTGACACATTAGCTGTTAGGTTAACAATAACCTGTCAACATTACTTGCTAATAACAAATAAAGTGGTGGGTGATGATCAAAATGTTATTTCATGATTCACCATACAAGTAATGTAATTTCTCAATAATGATATATCACAGTATAGTTATTTTAGCTTTAAATAAGATCCTATGAAGATTTTTGATGCCCCTGAAATTTCATAATCCTTGTTACAAATTTCTGTATCACAAAAAATAATACTAGCCTAAGAGGAATAAAAAAACTCAACTTTACTGAAGACAAGTAGACAGTCACAACAATTACAACAGAACAAAGACACTTAAGAAATCAACCTACTGGGAAAAAAATTTTAATCATTGAAAAATAGAATTATTATATTGTATAAAGGTATTCAAATGTACAAATACACTGCATAGTCTTCACTGTATAAGTCCATTCTTAACAGCAAAGGGCTACTGTCACTTTAAAACCTCACGATCAATCTCATATACTAATAATACACGTTTTATCTTTAACTACTGACGTCCATTCCAGACACCAACAAACGACTGTGTTTACATGGATGCTCAGAAAGACAGGCATTTTTACACATAACTATATGTATTTGAAAGTTGGTAAAGAGGAGAAAAAGAACTAAATTTAAGTCAGGCGCTGTGCTAGCAGCTGCTTTAGGTGTGCGTGTTTCATCTCAACACGTATTTAATAAAATAATTTCTCCCCTGCTGCTTATTATGCTGGGACGGTTTAAAATCATTTATAAACTACTGCTTAAAACGCGTTTAAATGATAAGCTCATATCATAATGAGGCAACATGATATTTCAACCGGCCCTGATTCGCCCACACCCCTTAAACGAATAGCGTTTCTTCAAACACAAAAAACAATGTACATTATTAATGCATCAAGTTAATAATCAAACTAACCTAAAATCAAAGATGCTGTGTTTTCATCCACTCCATCATGTGCCCAACTCCAGTCCACTTGCTCTTCGTCAACTTCATCACCAGTTTTAGTAAAATAATCCGATAACTTTGGTATTTTACTGAGTAACTGTTGCTTCCTCTGCTGTTTTTCTTTTACATTTTTTCGTTTTTGAGCCCCACTCTCAAATTTTTTTAAAGTAACGTTAGATAACATTTTTGCCTATCGAAGACTTCTTATCATTAACGTTACCATTTCCAGATTAGACTAGAACAAGGTGAAAAGTGATTGGTTGATGCGGACATCCTAATAATGTGCAGCGATCACCTGACATGCCCATTTGCTGGTGGTTCAAAAGTTAAATATAATATAAATGCATTTGATTGGTAAACCAAATTCAAATGTGACATTTGAATTATTAATGATAATGCATGGAATTTAGGGAAAGCTCCACTAAATAACAGCGCTAATAAGTCAGGGGGCGTGGTGGGGTGTTCGCGATCGGCACCACCCATGGCCTGTCAATCTGCTCTACAGCCAATCATTGGCCCCCTTCTTGCTCGGGCCCCGGGGCTTCAGCCCCGCCTAGCCTTGTTGTTAATGTGGCCTTGACTGTGGGTCATACGGCGAATACCACCGTTTGGTCCAGGAACTTCGTTTTGACGATGTCTTGTTTCAGCATTATTTCAGGCTGAACAAGACAGAGTTTGACGAGCTGCTGACCAGACCAAGTAGGGCTCGCTGCAGCCTGCAGTGGACATCCAACCCCGCCCACATCCATGCATGACGTCAGACGTCACGCCCATCGCCGATGCAACCCCGCCCGCGAACGAGCGTGACGTCTGACGTCATGCATGGATGTGGGCGGGGTTGGATGTCCACGTCGAAAGTCACGCCCATATCAAATACGTCACCTTGTGATTCCCCAATCCCTATACCGGGAAACCCGGAAGTATGTCGAAGCAACTTACGGTAGTTTTGGGGATCACTGTCCTTCGTTTTAATAATGCACATTTTCTTATTTGTGTAAAGGATGTCTAGGCTAAAGTGACACAACTTAAATCTAAAATATTTAATATGTCTAATATACAGAGCTGATTTCGTCATCATGACAGCCTGTAATATGCTTGCATTGACTACATTAGGCTAATTGTTAATAAAAACCTTTAAACCTTACTTTGTTCAGTTATGTAATGAGATAAATTCACATTTATTACGATCGATTTTAGGCGAATTTTCAAATGTAATGTAATGTTTAAAGGGGACAGTTCGATTTTGGTATTGTAAAAGTATATAAAATTATTGTAAAAGTTGGTATTATCAGTTATTTTTTTTTAAAGACACTTATCATAAAGTGTTAACGTTTGAATGACAGAATCAACAGTTCTCCATATGCAGTAGCTACACATACACAGGCTAAATAGAGGTTGATTGCTTTGGTCAGTTACATTTAAATGGGCTGTAAATGTAACTCAGATCAACTTTACAGTCAACTATAATCACACAAAAAAGTTATTTCTCCACAATAAAATTGTGGTCATTGAAAATCTTTAAGATCACCAGTCCCATACATTTTCAAATTTAATGTTCAGCGTTAGTATCAGTTGTGTTATTATAAGCAGTACTGTTGATGTAGACATACACTAAAACTGCTGGGTTGTTTCAACCCAAATTTGGGTAAAATAACAACAAATACAGCCATTGGGTTAATTTTGGACATTACATTTTTAACCAAGTGGATGGTTTTCACCATTTTTGGGTTGAAACTATGCAGTGTAGATGGAAACATTTTTTATGATAAAGCTGCTATAAGTAAATAACCAAAATATGGATGTGTGTAAGTATTCTGGGTTCTGCTAAGTCATGCAGATCAATTGCTTCTACACTGTAAAAAATAAAAAACACAATTTGTTGAGTCAGCTTAAAATAATTTGTTACCCTGCTGCCTTAAATTTTTAAGTTCAGTCAACTAAAATAAGTTTAGTCAACTTGAAATGTTAAGTTGTACTAAGTAACAACTTATATATTTGTGTTCGTTAAACTTAACAGATGGGTAAGTAACCCAGCTGCCTTAAAATTTTAAGTTGATTCAACTCAAATATTGAATCATACATCAAGTTGTCACTTAGTATAATTTAACATTTCAAGTTGAATAAACTTTTTTTGAGTTGACTGAACTTAAAATTTTAAGGCAGCCAGGTTACAAATTATTTTAAGTTTACTCAACAAATTGTTTTTTACAGTGTAATAGGACACATATTATTGAAAAGATCACAATATTTATCTTTGAAATGTAATTTGTTTAATGATTTTCCACAGGTAATAATAAAAAATAAGAATAGGGCATGCCTGGATGTATACATGAACATAAATTTGAGTAAACAAGATTTAATTAAAGCTTTCCCCCTTTTTTATGCAGCACTCTAATTAACTGCCCTATTAATTTCCATCTCAGCTTCATAAAGGAGACGATGCATCTGAAATTTCACCTCTGATCGCTTTTGTGCAGGTAGCTTTTTGAGGCCTGGGAGAATGCTTCAAAGAAAAAGCTCATCCTCATCATAATTTTGTTGTACTTGTGGAGCAGGGATGGATGCCTTTTCTACTACTGAAAGCATACGTTCTTCGAAGCGTGACATTTTGTCCTTCCTGACTCGCTTCCTCTGAGGCTCAGTTAAGAAAGACTGACTGGCTTTTGGCTGGTTATCAGCAGACTCTTCTGGTTGGAAGCTTGTACCAGAGCCTGCAGCAGGAGGTCCTGAGGGCTGGCTGCACTGAGCAATGTGAGAAGGCATAGGGGAGGCTGGCCAACTAGACACACTGGCAGGCGAGCCAGGACAGTTTTCCAGATGAAACTGACTTCCTAGGTGCTGTTGATGCTGACTGTCTGGGCATTTTATTCTGCTTTGCAATTTTCTGGTGTGTGCTGGCCATCCTGTAATTGTGGTGTGAGCTTGCAGGATGGGCTATCTTCTTTACATTGGATGTTTGGATAATCTGCAAGCAATGTATTGGTGGCAGAGGGTTGAATGACTTTTGGCATGCTGCTAGAGGTATCTCTTAATTCCAGGAGTGGGTTTAAGAAGCTCATTATTGCAGAGTATTTCCACTGTTTATAAGCCCCTGACCCCGCTCCACTCCTGCTGGCCTCCTTCTCTCTGTTTTTGTCCCTCTTGAACGCATCTCTCAATCCTTTCCAATTTTTTTTTTTTTTTTTTTTTTTTTTTTTTGCAAACATCAGCTAGATATGGTAAATATAAAAGCATTGTATGAATGTGTTGTGAAATCACTTAAAAAGGGAATTCTGTCAACTTATTATCAAACATTTACTACAAAGGATACATTAACATTTAAGACAAGTCTTTCATGCAAATGTATCAACATTAACATAGATGTATTGTTTAATTTTATTGTAGGTTATTTATTTATTTATATTTATCATATTAAGTTTATTTTTCTTACCACAATGGTAGGTAATGTCTTGTTTGATGCACCTGATTAGTTTTACAGCAAAGATTTATTGCAATGTCATTTTGCTTCTGAAATAAAAGTACCATAATTAAAGAATGATACTTAAAAAGAAGATGGCTATTTAAAAGTTAAATTGCCCAAAAGAGTTACTAATATGACTTTTGAAAAAAAAAAAAAAAAATCATTGTATAGTATAATAATTGGTGGATCAATTAAAAATTGCTTATCCTTGCTTATTCTATTGTTTGTTCGGAATAAAATAATCTCTTTTGCATTATACTTTTTGCATTGTTTTTATTTGTAACAATATGTAAACAGCTCTGTTTAGTTAGGGATAATGGTCTTCAGTCCTTCAAAGGCAAGTCATACTGAATTGAATTTTTTTATTTGAGGGGAACCATCTACTTTTGTCTGTTGTTTACATACAACTATGTTTAGATTCCAGTGCAGTACTATATATTAAAAACTAAAAATCAATACCTTATTGCAAATATGAGAGGCTGTCTTTAACCCTTTAACTGTCACCGTCCACTCTGTGGGACGCCTAAGTTGACTTCACCATATTACTAAATAAATCCTAATCTAATCATGACAAACTATACATTGTTGGAAAGGTCTAAGACTCCTAAATAGATATTTTACCATATTTTTGTGTTACAAATTATGTAAGAAAAGTAATAGATTAATATATGTCAAGAGTGCAACTTAAGAAATCTACATCACAACAAGAGTTCTGACCTTTGTCACAAAAGACTTTCTTTGTTGCCTTTTTCCCTATCACACTTTAGAAATCATAAGAAATTATTTATCATGTCAAAACTTAAAAACTTAAAATTCATCCTTTGAAACGCATTTTTAAAATCAGACATTGCATTACCACAGAAAATGTACATCAAAATCATATTACAAAATGTTTTCATTTATGAATTATAAAAATTTAAGTCTAGATAGTGCATTTTTATGTCTGTGTTCAAAAATGGGAGTGACAGTTAAAGGGTTAATTATAGCTATGACTTCTTGCAGATTTGAACAAAAACGGATATCACTTTTACTACTTTTAAACCTACCAGGCACACCGACAGCCTCTGCCACTTTGCGCCATGCTTCGTTTTTCACTGTTGTGTCTCTATATGAATACAGAGATGTATCATACAGTGGCGGAAAAGACGACACAGCAACAATCAGCTTCTCCTCCATTGTGCTGCTTGCAAATTAAGCAGGCGGAACACATCGCGTTTGCACATTTATCACATGTGTATTGTTAAATGGTTGTTTTGAAAAAAAAAAATCAATACATAAACACAGGCATATACATGGTTACGCAGTACGGGAAAAGTTTATTACAATATGTTTGTGTAAACAAAGTGTGAAGGAATACATTTTCAAAATACATGTATTATATACAATGACAGTTAAATACAGTTTTGCTCATATCCAATAGCATATAATATCCAATAGCATATAATGAAAGCATGCATTTACTTCGCATGACTTTTTTAATTGTGTGTGATTTCAGCTCAGTAATCCACTAGTTCCGCAAACACTCAGAAACATACGTCAGAATCTTGTCTTGCCTACTTTCACAGTGATTGGTCGTCGCCCGGCGTTTTTCGCTTGATATTTGCATGAAGTTGAGGAATGCCCCACCTTTTTAACACTCTCAGTTGCTCTCAACGCTTTAGGCTTGTTTGAGATGCGCCTCGCCCCGCCTGAAATGTAGGCGAGAGTAGGCGGCTGCAGTGAGGAGTGAAATAAGTGAGGAGTGAAATAAGAGTGAAGAAGTGAAATAAGCGCAGTCAAGACGGACAGTTCTGACCTCTAGAAATAGAACAGATACCTACGAGATCAAAGGCGAATATTGTATTATCACACTCACGTGCTGTGTTGCTGATAAACATGATATAATTTCAGGTCTGTTGTCTTTATATGAAAATAAATATGATGAACAAGACACTCAAAGTGCTTTCTATTTTATTCCATGCGAAAGGCATATTTATCATCCATTTTTACTTTAATACAAACATGTATTTTAGATTTTTATAGAAATATGACAACAATCACATATCTCACACAGAGATCGCACTGGCATAGTGTTTGGGAATATTCATGCATAATTTAAACACATAATCACATGATATTAGATTAAAAAATAAAACATTTTAGAAAAGAACAGCAACATCACGGTTGTCTGAACCAATGAGCTTTAAGCTGTGTCATCATCCAGGCGTTTCCCGTCGTGCTTTTGGTCAGTGCGGTCGGTGGAGAGCTACTGCGCTCGACTGCTCAATCCAAGACAGCCACTTCGCCAACCCAAGTTTTTTGGCACACGTCAGCATGACATCAGAGCAAGGCGGAACTAGGACACATTTCTAACCGGCATGCATCTTGCGGTAATCACCGGTGATCAATTCTGCGCAGAACTTGTTCATCTCAAACGAGCATATTTACAACCGGCATCCCACATAGCAATCAACATCTGGCCCAGCTCTGAGCCAAGCAAACAGTTACACTCGGCCCAAGTGCAGCAAAGAATTACGGCCCTTGAGTGGCCCAAGTCTGGACTACAGACATGAGCCACACATGAGCCATAACTGGGCCAAATCTCAGCCAAATAGTAACTTATAACCAGCCCTGAACTGGCCAGAACAAAAGTAAATCTCAGCCTTCAGTAAACTACATGGAGACCAGTCTATAATCAGAAACCCCAAAACTGAGCCATGTCTAAAGGTGTAACTGTGTGTTTTACTGCCTATTGATGGATCCATGGCTTATTTATGACTCAGTTTTGGGGTTTCTGGTTAAAGACTGGACTCTGTGTGGTTTCCTGAAGGCTGAGATTGGGTCCCAGATAGCAAGAGAGCAGGTGAAATGTATTGAATCAATGTTAAAAATAGTTGGTTTGTCAATGTTAATGGCATTAAATCAATTAATGTTAAAAAAAAAAAAAACGGTTTCAACAAACCACCAATACTGTGATCAGTGATTGCTTTAGTTGGGTTCTTGATTCTTGCCTTTTCTTAAGTCAATTTTTTTTTCTGTGCTCCAATAGTGTTTCAGTGCAAATACTTTCACCTTTAAAAACAGATGTTTGAAAGTTATTTTGAAGTTGATTATTTTTCATAAAGAGTGTCATGTAGCAATGAAGTTAAAAAATACAAAATAATATTGATGGTTTTTCATTACTTATGGTTCTGTATCACAAATGTAAAATTCTGCAGCAGCACACAGAATGATTTAGACATCAACACTCAACTTACAAACCTCAACAACGGTGACCATCATCAGACTAATTCAGATAAACAGATCAACTGCAATGCATGCTGGGAATCATGAATGAGTTTTTACTCTGTTGATACCCAGCATGCATTTCTGCATAAAATTTTCTTTTGCTGACTGTCACCATTGTTGAGTTTCATATGCTGATTCTTGATGTCTAATTGATTCAGCAAATAGCAGATATTTTTTTTTTGCATTTTCTGTTAAACCATAGAAGTATAATAGTTGCACTTCTGCTTTAACTTCACATTCCAGTTTTACACATTGTAAGCAATTGTGTAGAATTATGTAATGTAAGAACAATAAAAGTCATTGTCATCCCAACAGATCTTACATACCAATAGGTTTTCACACAATGTTATGAAACTCAAAGTTAGAAGTACGAAGAATCAAGAGCCCAACTACAGCGATCACTGATCACAACAATGGTGGTTTGTTGATTTTTTTTTTTTTTTTTATATTAATAGCGGGAGCTGAAGTTAATTCAGTCATTAACATTGACAAATCAACTACTTTTAACATTGATTCAGTGGTTGTTTGGGGGTAGCACTATTAAAACTTTTTTGGCTCAGTTCAGAGCTGGTTATAAGTTACTATTTGGCTGAGACTTGGGCCAGTTATGGCTCATGTGTGGCTCATGTCTGTAGTCCAGATCTGGACCACTCCAGGGCCGTAATTCTTTGCTGCACTTTGGCCGAGTGTAACTGCTTGCTTGGCCCAGAGCTGGGCCAGATGTTGATTGCTATGTGGGATGCATCTTGTGATCACCGGCAATCGATTCTGCGCAGAATTTGCTGATCTCAAACAAGCCTATTAATTGATTTTGAAACAGAAAGAAGCATCGATAAGAAGATAATTTGTATAGTTTGTTAACCGCTAAAAAGAAGTTGTTTGCCGTGTGGGTAAGTAAAAATATATCTTTGGTCTTTACCGTAACTAAAAACATTGACAACTTTTAAGAATGTGTTTGTCGTTGTGTTCATGCACATAAACAATAGTTTGGCGCGATTAGTATGTGTTTTGAACTTCACACAGAAACCTTATTACTTAGCTTACAACAAATTTACATATATATATATATATATATATATATATATACATATATATAAATAATATATATGTGCGTGGGTGGGTTAGATGAGTGTTGTTATGTGTTTGTGTTTTGGGGAGGGGGATATAAAAAAATTGCACGTTCATTCAGTGTTCATTTTACTATTTACATACTATGGATGAAAACTGCTATGATTACTCTACTTTTAAAGCATAAATTCGATTCATAGGTCTACATAATATTCACATATGCTGTTCATAGGGGATGTACTGTATTAGCCCTACAGTTACAGCATGACATATTATTTAAACTTATTACTATTAACTTTTTAACATAACATTTTTTATTTTATCTCAAAATTCTGATTTTTTTTTCTCACAAATGCAAGTTCATATCTCCTAATTCGGAGATATAACTTTATAACTCGATTTAACAAAACTAGTGAGTTTGTTAATTCCGAGGGAAAAAAGCAGTAGTGTGGGATATAAACTCTGAACCGAGGGGAAGAGAGAGAATGACGAGTTGTTTTTCCTCTAGAGTTGTGGGATATAATCTCGGAATTGCAAAAATAAAGTCAGAATTTTGAAATATAAAATCAAATGTACCTTTTCTATTCTTTTAGCACATGGCTCCATGGACTGCCACTTGAACCACCCATAAAAAACATCATATCCCTGTTTCGGGTCTGTAAGACTATCCCACTATCTAACATCAATTTCGTTGAATAACATTGCTTTTGGCTGGGTGACAAGCTGTTGTAATATGAGAATAACATTTTGAAAATGACATCTAATCAATATAATCTACACTCTTTTTCAGAGGTGTCAAATCCAGATTCCATGAGTAAAAATCCTCCCCAGTATTTTGTTCCAATCACCTGGATTTGCTAATTAGCACAGTTTTTCAGCCAGGAGGTCAGAGATGGGACCAAGTCATTCCTTTTGAGTCACAAGCAAGTCTCGAGTCAAATCCCAAGTCCTCAAAGAGTTCAAGTTAATGAGATAATTAAGTGACTAATTTAATGATGATTGTGCATTAGTGATGAACACCTGCTGTCAACAAGCAGCATCACTGAAGAAAAGACAAACACAAGAACTACAACTGAGATCAGACACAGCCTTGGATAAAATCAACTGAAAGAACAAAACAAAACAAAACAAAACAAAAAAAAACACAACATTAAATCTCTCAAGATCTGATTAAACAACTCCACAGACAGCATCACCAGCTTCACTCATTACTAACCAGACTAACTTTATTTTATGTCTGCAGAATCTCTTACTGAGAATTAAAAGAAACAAAGAAAGAACGAACACGATGCCACCATAACTGTGGTCAAGGTGTGCTTTAGTTTGTCTCTTGACCCTTTGAGTAATTTAATGTAATTTGCTTTTAAACATTTGCGATATTGTTTTGCGACAAACATTTGTGAGTTACTGAATGAAAAGCTTGAAGTAGCAGATTATCTTATATTCTTTATTTATCACTAATTTGGGTGAATATCATGAACTGGTATCTCTGATATATTTGACAGACATTCAGCTTTTGCACAACTGCAAAAAAAAAAAACACTACAATGTTTCAATATGAAAAGAAAAAAGTGTATTGGCTCAGGATTTTAGACATGAACATTTAGCATATGATCCTCAGTAGTGGTGATAATAATTATTCATACTGCAGTACATGAGGGGAGTTTATCCTATGTTGTATACCCAGCATGCATTGCAGCATGAAGCGTTTTGTTGATTGTCACCATTGTTGAGACTCATATGCTGGTTCTTGATGTCTGTGTGTCTAAAAGGTGCCCATGTTCAAATATGTGTATGCATTACCCTTTCTAATTTTTTGTTACTGTAGCTGTTAGAGAAATTTTGTGCTTGTATTCTGCAAAATCTAAAGATATAACAAATAAGAAAAAAAAAAGTTACTTTCGATGTGATGAAACTGAAGATGATGGCACTGCTATTTTAAAACAGCTAGCTGCTATTCACTTTTGTGTTCTGATCTCACTGTTACACAACAACACATGTATTGTCATAAAAAGAGAGCTAATGCAGGAGGTTAAGGGTCAAGAGCACAACTAAAGCACACACTGATCTCCATGATGGTGGCATCATTTTAACTAAAACATCAACATCCGATCCTCTGTAATTCTCAGTAACAGCAGGTGTTTATCACTAATGCACAATCATCATTAAATTGGTCACTTAATTATCTCATTAACTTGAACTCTTTGAGGACTTGGGATTTGACTCGAGACTTGCTTGTGACTCGAAAGGAATGATTTGGTCCCATCTCTGATCTCCTGGCTGAAAAACTGTGTTAATTAGCAAATCCAGGTGATTGGAACAAAATACTGGGGAGGACTTTTACTCATGGAACCTGGATTTGACACCACTGGAAGCCGCACCCAGATGGCTGCGGGCTAGGATGCCGGCTGATTTACCCGTCTCAGGAAGTGCCGTGATGAAAGGTGGATGAAGCCGCTGAAGGAAACCGCTACCCCTCGTTCCGCGGACCTCGGTGGGGAGCGAGTGCGGCCGCCGGACTCCTCCCCTTACCTGGACCCTTCCCTTCTGAACACTGCCCCTCCTTCACGGAACCCCTGCACGTCGTGGACACCAGATCCCCTATTTATTTTGGACACTTTTATTTCCCTTTTTGGACACGCTTGTTTATATTGTTTAATAAAAGCCTCTCCGAGGCCTGACGTCACGCCCACTGTGTCTGTCATTTTGCTCCTCCCGCCACACTATTTATAAAAGAATCCAGAAAAATTTACTCAACTGCTTTAAATATTAATGATAATCAGAAATGTTTCTTGAGCAGCAAATCAGCATACTAGAATGATTTCTGAAGGATCAAGTGACAGAGAAGACTGTAATGATGTAATGATGCTGAAAATTTAGCTTTGATCACAAAAATATATTACACTTTGAAGTATATCCAAACAGAAGCTTACATTTTGTGTTATTTTGGATCAAATAAATGCAGGCTTGGTGAGCAGAAGACTCTTAAAAAATAAAAAATAAAAAAACAATAAAACTCTTACTGTTCAAAAATTTTTGTCTGGTAGTGTATATTTTTGTAACATTTTACATTTAATATATTTGTTGTAAAATAATAAATATAAAATGGCCAAAGAAGTAATGTATGTCTTTTTATTCATCTTATTTATTTTATTCATCAAGTATGTGGAGGACCTGGACACATTTCATATCAAGTTGTGATGAACAAGACCTGAAGGTCAATGTCATGTTACTTAAACTATCAAAGCAATCAAACTCTATTTAGCCTGTGTATGTGTAATTTACTGTTGATTCTGTCATTCAGATGTTAACACTTTATGATAAGTGGAGCACATCTTTAAAAAACATAACTGACAATTATACAATACCAACATTTACAATAGTTTTACATACTTTTACAATACCAAAATCGAACTGTCCACTTTAAATTTGATACATTTAAAATCTGCCTAAAATCGATCGTAATAAATGTGAATTTATCTCATTACATAACTGAACAAGGTAAGGTTTAAAGGTTTTTATTAACAATTAGCCTAATGTAATCAGTGCAAGTGTATTACAGGCTGTCATGATGACGAAATCAGATTAGATTTAAGTTGTGCCATTTTAGCCTAGACATCCTTTACACAAATAAGAAAATGTGAGGCTTTAGTAAAACGAAGGACAACGGCCTATTATTTTATATAGACCCCCGAAACTACCGTAAGTTGCTTCAACATACTTTTGGGTTTCCCCGGTATAGAGATTGAGGAATCACAAGGTGACATATTTGATATGGGCGTGACTTTCGACGTCACGCTTGTACGCGGGCGGGGTTGTATCGGCGATGGGTGTGACGTCTGATGCCACAAGGGTTTGGATGTCCACTGCAGGCTGCATCGAGCCCTACTTGGACCAGGTTGACTTTCTGTTAGATGATTACAGAAGCTCTTACTGAGAATTATCAAAGGTTAAAATGTTGATGTTTTATTGGTTAAAAATTATGCCATCATCATGGAGATCAGTGTTTGCCTTAGTTGGGCTCTTGACCCTTGACTTTGCTTTGTTAGATTTTTATTTACAGTAAAGCATATAGTGCTGTAAAGCAGAGAGATCAATGCTTTACATATGTGATGCTGTCTGTGATGAAATAATCATCGTGAACTGGTCAGGTTTACATATAGCATGCATTTCTTAATACATTTAGATTTGGCACAACTAAACCTAAACAAACCACTTTATGACAAATATTCAAGTGCTTTATAAACAACAACAAAAAAAAAGCGTTTGATTCAGTGACATGCAAGAGTCTTCAGTGAAACACTATAAAAAGAAAATTATTTAGAAGTTCTAACAGGGTCAAGAGTCCAACTACAGCAAACACCAACCTCCATGATGGTGGCATCATGTTTGACCAATTGATCAACATCTGAATCACTGTTTTGTGAGAAATTTAATGTTTTCTTTTATTTCAGTTGATTTCATCTGTGACTGTAAGTCAGTTGTTGTTCTTGTGTTTCTCTTTTCTTCAGTGATTCTGTTTTTTAACAGCAGGTGTTCATCACTAATGCTCAATCAGCACTTAATTAATGACTTAATTATCTCATTAACATTAACTCTACTTCAGTGTTACTTGAACACTATCTGGAGTGGGATCAAATACACTCTGAGCAGTGTTGATTTCACTCTGGGGATTTTACTAAGTAAATATTGATCATTTACTTGGTATTATGATTCAATAAATGTTTATGGGAAAGTTTTGTGAGTGTTATTTCTTTGGAACATATACGTAAATATATATGTTCCAAAGAAAGAGTCTTCAGAACGTATGGTCTTAGGACTAAACATGATGTGATGTGTTTGAACAACCAACTCCTGGAAGCCATTCAGCGCAAACTAGAGCTGTGTGGTTTTTTTTTTTTAATTACTAAACCTCTCACTCCTCACTTATTGTTTTTCAGTCATTAGTGTTTTTCAGATTAGTTTCTGGTTTAGAAGGCATATATTGTGTGTAATTAATTTTATGGATACTCTGTCACCCCCTGCTTTTAAGAGCATTAAAAAAAGATGACATTATAAAAATGATAAAAAAGAGATAAAATTGAAATAATAATAAAATAATGTATAATGTCCTTTTGTAAGTGAATGTGTTGTATGTTTTGAACCCTATTGTTCCAGTAGCCAACAGAAGTTAAAATATTAAGACTTTGTGAAATCAACAACCTATTAGTGTTATTTTAGTATCACTGAGATACTACTATGGCTTTTTATTTTGATGTATTAATATATTCCAAGCTACTGTATCATCAGTCAGCAGCTGAGGATGCAGCAGCAGACAGAACAGCCTCAGACGAGATCAACAGGTCGTCTTTCTTTCCTGACGTCCAGACGTCCATCTTCTCCACGATATCAGAGATCAGCCCGGAGCAGAACCAGATGCCCTGGAGAGACGGGCTCAAACGCAGCAATAAACCCACATACAGGAACATATCAGACACTCATGGATTATGATCCTCTTGTATATGTCAAAGACACTGAAAAATCTTGGTTTTACCAAGCACAATGTGTAGATGGATCTCACAACACATGTTCAGGACACATTTCTCCCCAAATTCAAGAAACAAAATGAACAAATAATATTTTGTATAAAAATCATGAAACATTTTTTTAGAATAAAAAAAAAAAAAATACATTTTGTATTTTGCAACTTTTTTTTTTTTGACAGAGTACGTTTTTGCATCAAATTCATAATAATGGTTTTGTGTGTGTAATATATATATATATATATATATATATATGTATTTTTTGTTTTTGTTTCTGAGTTTCAAATGTATATTATTACAAGTTAATGTAATTAATGAAAAAAAATACAGTGACATCATACTGGTCATGATATTGTTTATTTTAATGGCATTTATCATGATAATATTGTTGTGTAATATCTGTAACGTGAAATGAGTGGAGGAAGCAAATGCAGGGTGATGACAGTTTATTTATAATGAAACAAGCAAACACAGTGACGGTGATGAAGGCTCTCGGCTGGGTGATGCAGGGGCAAGATGGCTGGTGACAGCGTGGAGTGAAGTCCCGTGGTGATGGCGTGAATCCGGTGCAGGCACGAAGAAGACACGACGACATCCAACACGAACAATCCACACGAAGACCAGACTAAAGAGACGACAGGAACAGGAACAGAGATCCGGATGAACTATCGGACGAGGGAGAGGAGAATGAGGTGAGTATTTATAGCCAGCGATAATGAGAGACACCTGTGCCGGACTGATTAGCAGCTCAGCTGAGCGAGCAGACATCACATGACAAACATACAGATCACGAGACCTGAGAACACGGCAGATGTGAGAACCGTGACAATAACATTACATAGAACAAAACATTTACCTGAACTGCACATGAAAAGTATGAAGAAATGTCTCAGAGTGAAATATGGTGCTATAAGGTTCAAAAATACTGACATTCAGTTCACTTATGCTTTGTATCATATGAAGGAAGTGTAGCACTCAGATCTATGATATTGTCATGATTTACAGAATAATTCAATGATTCAAATGTACTCTGTATGTTATCACTAATGCAATTTTGTTTTGTGAGTTAGTTTCCCATGTAATTTAGATCAATGTGACATTCACACAATTCCTTTTTTTTTTTTTTTGATGTATAACACTTCTTTGTCTTTAAACTCTTTTGCACATAGCATTGTAACACTAGTAGACATTGCTCATTTGATCAGATCTATGAGAACATGTGAGGTACACACTGATACCCAATAAGCCATGTTATTGCATTACACACACTGGCACTGTTTTCCTGACATACTGTTCAAGCAGATCAAATGAAGAGAGGTGTGCTGGTTCTTTAAATTGATCATAAAATAGAAATTGCCACTGACATTGATATTGTGCATTATTTCTAACCCTTTTTCTTCGTTGCATGTTCCCCCGGAAACAAGCAAAGAAGCGTGCTGAAATGCTGCGCTGCTTTGGAGAAGAGGAAGAAGACTAGGGGTGCACGTAAGAATCTATATGCTGTATGAATCGCGATTCTGTCTTCTAACCATTCTAATGGTTTCACCAGTTTCAAAATCAATGTTCTAAAGCAGCAGTTCTCAACCCTGTTCCTCTCATCCTCTGCTCTACACACGCTCTGCTCTGCATCTCTCTCTCTCTCTCTCTCTCTCTCTCTCAGATCAGCTCAGATGCTCCAACAAGACTCCACTCACACACTTATTTTCACATAGCTATGACAAGCATTAAACATGGACGTGTATGCGTAGGTGCGACATGTGAACGGCCCATTTATCATGATAAAACCGTATATAAGCTAGCGTAAGCAACTGCTTAATAACAACGTATCTAAAAGTTTGAGACAACAACAAACAAAAACATGTCTATCATTAAGAGGTGTGCTTGCACAAGTTCTGCACGATCTTCTTCACTAATATCCTCTGCGTTTTATTCGGTCTCAAACTGATAAGCAATATAGATGACGCCATTGTTTACAATACAACCGGAGCACATGCCGCTGATGAGGGGCGGGGCGTTTAGATGCGCACTAGAGGCGGTTTAGCCAATCACAACACACTTGGCCAGCTAACCAATCAGAGCCCATTTTGAACTTCTAAGAGAGGGTCTTCACAGAAAAAAAAAAAAAAAAAGACCAAAGAAAAAAAATATCAGCATAATATCTTTAAATATCTTTAAAATATCAGCAATTTATATCAGTGGGAATGAGGTGATGGCCGTAATACTAATATTGTTCACCAGAGGATAACAAATCATTTTACTTTTCTTTTTACTTTGTAAAATCTGCAGACTGTAATCACAGACATCCTTCATCATAACATGACAATAATCAGGGTTAAACAAATGAGACAATAACTGAGTAGACCATTGTTGTTTCTTTCTGTATTTGAGTTTTCAAAGCAAAACATTGCACAGATATTTTGGTACATTAATATTCTCAATATAGACCTTTTTCCTGAACGCAGAAGTCAGCTTGAATTTTAACCTGAAGGATGCTTTGCATTTCCGGTCTCCAGTGTTTCTAGTCAAATGAGCGTATATTCTGAGTAGATAATCTAATGTTAAACCTATTAAAACCTATTAAAATAATTTTTTTAAAAAGCACATGGCTCCATAGCGGCATCACTTTGCAACGTCACAATGACCGTCATTTGTCAGTGCCGCGCTCCTCAAAGTTTAACAAGTGTAGATGACACGAAGCTGCCGACGTTGGCTACATTAAAAACAGATGGGTGCTATTTGAATTGGCTCCTATGGAGAGGTTTACTCAGGAAAAAGGTCTATAATAAACAATACAGAAGTAATTTTTATGAAGAATATATGTTATAATATTGTTTAAATTCCACATTCAGTCAGTTGTTTTTTGAACACTGAACAAACATCACCTAGCGCTGTTTCTATGACAACCAATTATTCAAACCCATACTGCACCTTAGTAACAGAACAGTTACATCTGTCTGGAATGAAAAGATACATTTGAAATGATAATAATACATAACTGAGAATAGTCTGAATGTTTGATATAACTTTTCTTAGCAAAGGATATTAAGTAAAAAGTAAAATAAGTAAAATGGCAAAAAAATAACAGTTTACAACCATTCAAATATTTGGGGTCAGTAAGTGCTTCATATTTGTGATATTTTTAAGTGTTTATTTGAAACATTACAAGTGTCACAAGTGTAGTATATATATATATATATATATAAAGAAATGCTATTTTTAAAGAAAGACGTCAGATGGATTTAGAGGCTTTTGCGTCTGAACTCCTCATATATACATATATGTATATATGAGGAGTTCAGACGCAAAAGCCTCTAAATCCATCTGACGTCTTTCTTTAAAAATAGCATTTCTTTCTGGCTACATTGTATGGAGGTATAATATGTGTATCATTATCTCATTTTTGACCAAGATGGCTTTTAGCTGGTTATATATATATTTTCTTTTCTATTTTTTTTTCTTTTACTGACCCCAAGGTTTTGAATGGTAGTGTACATTAAACAATTTTTAATACACTCAAACTATTAAAACATAAACCACAAATAGGTTAAGATAAACAAGCAAGCTATTACTTTATGACTAATCAATTTCCATGTGTTTTTTTTTTTTTTTTCTTCACAGAATTTGTTATTGCTGGATAAGTTTTTAAAATCTTAAAGACTGCAGATTCAAAGAGTTAAGGCTTTCTGTCCAATAAAATATGTTACAGTTTGACATGGCTAGATATATATTTTCCAAATAAAAATATACAAATATATTTTCACTATACATTTACATTTAAAGACAACTTTTCCAGACATGAAATTTTAAAACTCCTTAATATTTCCAGTTTTTCCAAGAAAAGGAGAATTGTTCACTTACTTAGAAAATCAGAACAGAAACAGCCTTACATTTAATATTCTTTTTTCTTACTTTTCAAATAAGTCATGGGTGAGTCTTATAATCTGCTGTTACCCAGCATGCAGCTGTTGAATGTCACCATTGTTGAGATTCAAATGCTGATTCTTGATGTCTGTGTGTGTCAAAGTTACACTGTAGATTTCAAGGTTTAGTGCATAAGATAAACCTCCATAATAGTTCATATGCCTGTTGCAAACATTAAACCAATAGATTAACCACAGCATGAGATCAGTGCATCAGGCCACTGGATAATAATGATTATACAACCAATAATATAAAAAAAAAATTGACCAAAACAACCAAATCAGACTTATTTTTTTGGCTTGTTTTTATTTGCTGTTATAGATGTGCTTCATACACATAATTACAGCAGCCCAAAAAAAAAAAGGAAAGGTCAAGAGTATAACTAAAGTAAACCCTGATCGCAATGATGGTGAGGTCAAATAACTTTTTTTTTATTTTTTATTTTTTTTAATAAAAAAAAACCTCTGTTTAGATATTCTCAAAGAATATTTGTGGATATATGACTGAAATCAAGTCAAACTGTAATGTTTTTTTGTGGAGTTGTTTAATCAGAGATTTAATGTCTTCATTTATTTAAGTTAATTTTATCTTTGGCTGTGGCTGATTCTTGTGTTTCTCTTTCATTCTGTGATTCTGCTTGTAAACAGCAGGTGTTCATCATTATTGGTCAATCGTGACATAATGATCTCCTTAACTCCAACACTGTGTCAATGCTACTTGAACACTCTGTAGTGTGGAAACACATGAACACTGAGCAGGGTTTGTTTAACACTGGGAAATATTACATCAACTTTACCTGTTTCATTCACGTAAGACTGATGCATTTGAATCACATTAAGTTTAACTGATTTGTTTAAATTAAAACTATGTAATCTAAATGCATGGAAATTGTGTATGTAATTGAATTACATAAAGTTTAAGTTTAGGCTGAAATATTTTTTTGAGTGTGTACCCGTGTGTTTCCGCCCCAGTGCTGAGCATGTGCAGTGACTCACGAGAGAGTCGTTGATCTGAAGTGCCTCAGTCTCATTGAATCAACAAGTTCTTATCTAATTCATTTGATTATTTCTTAATTTAGTTTCAAATAACAAGAATGAATCACTTAACATAAGTAAACTTGTTTTATTTTTGTTAATCAGACATATTTGAATCAAGTAACTGGCTAGTTGACTTTTTTGAGTGTATAATCAAATATTATCATGCAAACTTTCTGAAGCACATGATGGTTTGAATCACTAATATCAAGTACTGATGAATCTGTTGCCATCACATGCTCAATATCACAAAGATTATAAATGATTGATGATGATTGAAACTCATCAGTATCCTGGGACTGAAAGTTTCTCCTCTTGGTATTTTTAATTCACCTGAGCATATGTCACATCACTAGATCCAGCACCTGAATTAATTTAAAAATACATGTTTTATTTTTATATACAGTATTTCAGTTTATTCTTCAATTCATTATTGTGGTTTGTAGATAAAGTTTTTTTTTTTTTTTAATTAATTAATTAATTAATTTATTTATTTTGTGAATTGTGATTGATGTTTATATTTTGACTCACCTTGATCTGTTTTCAGTGTGAGATTAGAGTAAATGCAGTCAGGACTCTCAGTTTTATTCTCTAAAAGATGACAACAGTTAATATCATTAGCACCTACTGTATGTCCTACTGTCATAATATCAGTATATTTATAAAATCAAAGGTATGTTATTCAGCAATCTGTTTTAATTCTACATATATATTATATTTTAAAATGACAACATGATAACCACAAATAGATGTTTTGAAAAATACTGTGGTAATTTCTGCTACTGTTATGATCATAAAATCTTAAGAGCAGAGACTTTTGTTTCAGTTTACCTTTGTTTTCTTTCTTTTTCTTCTGTTTCTTTGTAGATTTCAGTTCAATCTCAGCATAGATGTGTTCAGTAGACTCACTTACACTGTCTACAATGAGCAATAGAGAAAGGAAAAATACACATTTACAAAAAAATAAAACAATAATAATAATAATAAATAATAATAATAAAATAAAATAAAATAAATAAATACATAAAAGATGGATTGATTTTCACTTTCTCTACAATGACACTTCTTATCATGATGACTAAAAATATAATTATGTAATCATATTTAATAATTTAAATTATGTAATTTACCTGTGCTTATGTCTTTATTAACAGCTGCATCAACAGAGTCATACATATGAGCAGTTCCTGTGAATATATATTAATATTCCTCACACAAATACCATGTTACACTTTTATAAGAGTGAAAATTATTTAGTTGTCAGATCCATTCTGTTAATAAAAGTTATCCATAAGTGTCTTCCATCTCAGCTTGTGAAGATTAATGGATATTTAATATTATTTATGGGTAATGTGTAAAGACTGACCAGACAGCAGTGTGTTGTATCCGGCTTCACTGTGTTTCTGGTCTGATGTCTGACTGTTGTTCTGTTGTTGACTGACAGTAGAGGGAGACTGAGATCTTCCACCTACACAAACACAACATGTTTTATTGGCATTTGTGGATCCAGGTATAACCTTTAACTTCAGTGGAACCTTTTCAATCATCAAAAAGCACTTAATAGTGGAGAAAATATTTGTTAGATTTTTAAAATGTTCTTCACACTAAGAAAGAGAGAGGTCTTCTTTAGCATTGCTGTGAAAACACCCTTTTAGAGCGTTTATTTTGAAGAGTTCATCTTAAAACTGACCAGACACCTTAAAATCAACTGACATAACAGCTTTATTAGGAGACTAGTTAAGACCAGAAAACCATCATAGGTTGTTGTGGGATAGGAGCTCACAAGGTTTAGGAACAGAGCTAGTGTTTGCAAATACGTCATGGAAAATTAATTTAACCTTTGTTGTTTCTGTAGCGCCACAGCAGGATCAAGAAGACAATGATCAAAACTGTGACAGTCAGTCCTGCAGTCACTCTAGTTGTTATGGGTTTAAGACCATCAGATCTTGAGTCTGTGGAAGCTGAGATATATTTTACATTTAGATTAGTGCTGTAAAGTGCACATAAACATTTCTGGAGTGTTTAAATCATTAATATTATGTTAAACATGTTTGGTGTGTATGAAGAGATGATCAAACTCACCTGATACTGTCAGTGTAACTGCATCACTCATTTGTGACCAGCGTGATCCTTTTGTCTCTGATCCTTTACAGGAGTATTTACCTGCGTCAGAGTCATTAACAGAACTGAATGTGTGTTTCTGTAGTTTACTGACAATCCTGGTTGAACCTTCTTTATACCAGCTGTAGCTCCAGCTAGTGACTCCTTCACCATATATGTCACATCTGAGAGTGACTGTGTCTCCTCTGAATACATGTTGAGCAGGTTTAATGGTTGCTTTGGCTTTTGGTCTTTCTGTACAATGACAACAATTCACAATGGAAATAATGTGCTGTTTTTTGTATTAACACAGTTACTTGATTGTAAAACACATGCTAAATCAGATTAACCTTGTTACGGTCGGCGACTTGAGCAGGATCTTGTTTACTTTTTGTCGCCCCTCCCTTGTTTTCTTGGCGTTATGCTATCTCTATGAGCGTGTAGGCTCTCTCTCTCTCTCTCTCTCTCTCTCTCTCTCTCTCTTTCTTTTAGGTGGACGCACCTGTTTGTTGTAGTGAGGCTGATTACCAGATAGTAGTTAAAAGACGCCAACGAGGAGGAGAAAAGGAGAGACTGATTCTTGTGGGCCAGCCAGCAAACTTTGTCCTTTTCCTTTGTTTATTTTGTGTGTTCTTATTGTTTTTTTTTTCCTTGTTAGTTGTTGTCCATTATGTTAATTGTTATTTGGTTGCTAAATTCGTTAATGTCTTTATCCGTTGAGTGAGTGAATAAATAGAATTGAACAGTGACATCGTTTCCTCATTCCTTTTATGTTACCTAATCTCTCTTTTCGAGCCATTTTAATGAGAGGTTGTAACATAAATTGGGGGCTCGTCCCGATAATTTGACTGCGTTATAGGGATGAAGTAAGTTAACGCTCCGGTTAGTTAGAGTAATCCAGCTGGCCGTGTTTAGCGCCGGACCTTCCATCGGATTACTGTTTATTGTTTTGAGTTTTTTTTGTTTTAATTTGTTATTTTTGGAGGTACTCCGGGGAGGAGATTTTATCTCTTAACTGGTAACCCTCTGAAGACTAGGAAGGTTGTAGTTAGTGTGTGGTTAGGAAGTTAGGTCCGGGGTGTGCTTGCTTGATTCTTATGAACGTAGCGGTAAGTAATGGCAGCGTTTGAGTTGAACGACTTTATTAAGCAACCAAGGGTTGAAAAATTGGACAACTGTAGAAAGGATGATTTGTTCATTATTGCTCAGCATTATGATATATTTGTTTTTAGAACACTACTTAAAAAGGATGTAAAAATGTGTTTGCTGCCTGGTCTTTTTGAAAAAAGGGTGTTATCTGACGTTGAAGAGCAGGAGGAATCATCAGTTGCTATAGAGTCTCCAGTAGCTCCTGTCACTCCGCTAAATGCTGGTGAGGTAAAGTCATCATTGTCTATGCCAAAATTTGAGCTTTTGTCACTGTCTACTGATGCATCACCGACGTCCCAGGTTGAAGCTCACTTGAAGGTGCGGTTAGCTCGACTGCAGTTGGAGGCCCAGGATAAAGCTCAAGCGCGAAGAGATGAGTTGCAGCATCAGTTAGAAAAATATTGGATCGAAGCAGATACTAAAATTCGGCTGCGACAGTTGGAATTACAGGTAAAACAAGAGACCGGGGTAGACAATAGGTCATATGTAGATCCAAATGCTGGTAATGTAAATTCTGTTGATGTCCCAACTGAGTCGGTTAATAATCCTGTGTTTGCATCAACATCTGTATTGGGCGATCCTCCATCGGCAGCTTCGTTTAGTGTGGCAAAGAATATCGTCCTAGTGCCGCCCTTTCGAGAGAAAGAGGTGGAAGCATACTTTCAGGCTTTTGAACGCATAGCTATGGCTTTAAAATGGCCAAGCGAAGCCTGGTCGTTAATGTTGCAGTGTAAGCTCACGGGGAAAGCGCAGGAAGTGTGCGCTTCGTTATCTTTGGAAGAGAGCGTTCAGTATGATGCAGTGAAAAATGCAATCCTCCGTGCGTATGAGTTAGTGCCTGAACATTATAGACAATGTAAGCATGTAAGGTTACCGATTATAACTCTCTGCGCGAACTGTTGCTGATCGAGGAGTTTAAAAACTGTGTTTCAGAACGTACCGCTCTCTATTTGAACGAACAGAAAGTACTGTGCAACAGGCAGCTATTTTGGCAGATGAATATGCCTTGATGCATAAAACCGTGTTTGTTAGACATCAGTCAGAATCAGGACTTTGTTCTCAAAAAGAAAATGAAATTTGCCAGTCTGATTTTAAAGTAAAATCTCCAGGGGTGAAAATTAGCCGCAAATGCAGTTATTGTCATAAAATAGGGCACACTATTGCTGACTGTTATAGTCTTAAGAAAAAACAAACACGGCATGATGGGGTAGGTCAGCCTCGGGGAGTGGTTTTGCTTAAAACCGTTTCTTCTCCTACGTGTGCTGTTCCGCTTGATGATGCTGAAGACTGTTTCAAACCTTTTGTATTTGAGGGTTCCATTTCCTTGACGGGTAAGGTTAAGGATCAGCGTATTGTGAAGATATTGCGTGATACAGGGGGATTGCAGTCCTTCATTCTATCCGATGCATTACCTTTCTGCGCAGAGTCGGCATGTGAAACTACACTCAAAAAAGTCAACTAGCCACTTACTTGATTCAAATATGTCTGATTACCGAGAATAAAACAAATTTACTTATGTTAAGTGATTCATTCTTGTTATTTGAAACTAAATTAAGAAATAATCAAATGAATTAGATAAGAACTTGTTGATTCAATGAGACTGAGGCACTTCAGATCAACGACTCTCTCTGGTGAGTCACTGCACATGCTCAGCACTGGGGCGGAAACACACGGGTACACACTCAAAAACATATTTCAGCCTAAACTTAAACTTTATGTAATTCAATTACATACAAAATTTCCATGCATTTAGATTACATAGTTTTAATTTAAACAAATCAATTAAACTTAATGTGATTCAAATGCATCAGTTTTACGTGAATGAAACAGGTAAAGTTTATGTAATATTTCCCAGTGTTAAACAAACCCTGCTCAGTGTTCATGTGTTTCCACACTACACACTCAAAAAAATATGTTGAATGAACATGATTTAATCGTAGCACCCAATATGCATCTAAACAAATCAATTAAACTTAATGTGATTCAAATGCATCAGTCTTACATGAATGAAACAGGTAAAGTTGATGTAATATTTCCCAGTGTTAAACAAACCCTGCTCAGTGTTCATGTGTTTCCACACTACAGAGTGTTCAAGTAGCATTGACACAGTGTTGGAGTTAAGGAGATCATTATGTCATGATTGACCAATAATGATGAACACCTGCTGTTTACAAGCAGAATCACACACTCAAAAAAGTCAACTAGTCACTTACTTGATTCAAATATGTCTGATTAACAAGAATAAAACAAGTTTACTTATGTTAAGTGATTCATTCTTGTTATTTGAAACTAAATTAAGAAATAATCAAATGAATTAGATAAGAACTTGTTGATTCAATGAGACTGAGGCACTTCAGATCAACGACTCTCTCTGGTGAGTCACTGCACATGCTCAGCACTGGGGCGGAAACACACGGGTACATTTCAGCCACACTACAGAGTGTTCAAGTAGCATTGACACAGTGTTGGAGTTAAGGAGATCATTATGTCATGATTGACCAATAATGATGAACACCTGCTGTTTACAAGCAGCAGGTGATTATGTATGTGCAGTAATTATGTGTGTGAAGCGCATCTATAACAGCAAATAATAAAAAAAAAGAGCCTGATTAGGTTTTTTTTGGTCTTTTTTTTTTGTTATTGGTTGTGTAATCATTAGTGATGGAAAGTTCGGATCATTTTACCGACTTGGTCCTTTGAGTCTCGTTCAGCAAAGTGAATGAATCTTTTTTCGAGTCATTTCGTTTATTTTGTTCATTCTAGTGTGGAAACACATGAACACTGAGCAGGGTTTGTTTAACACTGGGAAATATTACATCAACTTTACATGTTTCATTCATGTAAGACTGATGCATTTGAATCACATTAAGTTTAATTGATTTGTTTAGATGCATATTGGGTGCTACGATTAAATCATGTTCATTCAACATATTTTTTTGAGTGTGTAGTGTGGAAACACATGAACACTGAGCAGGGTTTGTTTAACACTGGGAAATATTACATAAACTTTACCTGTTTCATTCACGTAAGACTGATGCATTTGAATCACATTAAGTTTAACTGATTTGTTTAAATTAAAACTATGTAATCTAAATGCATGGAAATTGTGTATGTAATTGAATTACATAAAGTTTAAGTTTAGGCTGAAATATTTTTTTGAGTGTGTACCCGTGTGTTTCCGCCCCAGTTCTGAGCATGTGCAGTGACTCACCAGAGAGAGTCGTTGATCTGAAGTGCCTCAGTCTCATTGAATCAACAAGTTCTTATCTAATTCATTTGATTATTTCTTAATTTAGTTTCAAATAACAAGAATGAATCACTTAACATAAGTAAATTTGTTTTATTCTCGTTAATCAGACATATTTGAATCAAGTAAGTGGCTAGTTTACTTTTTTGAGTGTACACCACAGGTGGAGATATACCCTGACCAACTTGCACAGAAATTTCCTGATGTGTTTTCTGTTAGCGCAGTGTCAACGAGAGCACAAGTAAAGGCAGCTTGTCAGCAGGATGAGGTTGATCTAAGTGATACGGTGTTAAGTGATGTTTTTGAAAAGGAAATGCTTCCTACTGAACAAATTAATGCATCTCATTCCCATCTTGAAACGTTTGTAGCGCCAGAAATGGTTGCATTTTTGCCTGTATCGCGTGAATCACTCATTGAGGCCCAAAATAATGATTGCACACTGGAAACGTGTCGTGCCAGTGTTGCGATGTCACACTCCGGTAAGCATCAATTCTTTTGGGACAATGATGTATTAATGCGTAAATGGAATGCACGTTCGTTGACTGAAGGCGATAGTGATTGGGGTACTGTAAATCAAATTGTCGTTCCTTCCAAATTTCGACAGCATATTTTGGCTGTTGTGCATGATCATCCCTGGGCGGGACACCTCGGCGTGACTAAGACATATGATCGTATTCTTCAGCACTTCTTTTGGCCCGGTTTAAAAACGAGAGTTTCTCGATTTTGTAAGACATGTCATACGTGTCAGATGGCTGGCAAGCCCAATCAAGTTGTTTCACCAGCTCCGCTTTACCCCATTCCAGCAGTTGGTGAAGCATTTGAACGGGTAATTGTGGACTGTGTTGGTCGCCTTCCGCATACTAAAACGGGGAATCAGTACCTCTTGACTATAATGTGCGTCACCACACGTTTTCCAGAGGCAGTTCCATTGCGTAAGATCACAGCAGCTACAGTTACGAAGGCACTTGTAAAATTTTTCACTACCTTTGGACTTCCAAGGATCATTCAGACCGATCAAGGTTCAAATTTCCTGTCAAAGGTTTTTCGAAAAACTATGAAAGCTTTGGGTATTTCTCATGTTGTCTCTAGCTCATACCACCCGGAATCCCAGGGGGCGCTGGAACGCTGGCATCAGACTTTAAAGTCCACTTTACGTAAATATTGTCTTGAAACTGAAAATGACTGGGATGATGGCATTCCGATGGTGCCGTTTGCAGTTCGTGACGCGAGACAAGAGTCTCTTGGATTTAGTCCAGCTGAATTGGTTTTTGGCCATAATGTGCGGGGACCTTTAAAGGTTTTAAAAGATCAGTTTCTTTCAGTAGGCGAAGCGCCAAAAATAAATGTTCTCGACTTTGTTACGCGATGCCGCGAACGGTTATATAGAGCTTGTGCTACTGCTAAAGATGCACTTTGTCGCTCGCAAGAGAAAATGAAGCGACGATATGACAAGCACGCCGTTGTGCGGAATTTTCTGCCGGGGGAAAAGGTCCTGGTATTGTTGCCCGTGCTGGGTGCTGCTCTTGCTGCACGTTTTTCGGGGCCTTATGTAGTTAAAAGTAAGGTGAGTGGGGACTTCCAGTTTGGTAATGTGAGGTGAAGACGCGTGTTGACAGAGCTCCCGATATTTTCTGATAATACATAAGTTGACTATCCAATTTAAGTAATCTAAAACATTTTGTAAGTGTAAAATAAGTGCTTAGTACAAAGTTACTGATACAGCAAGATGAGCAAGCACAAAGCAGCAGTAAATGCCCCGCCAACAACAAGAACCAGCATAGCTAGCAAATTAGCTACAATGGCTAGCACAGGGAAACCTGAAGAAACCCCAGCAGACAACGACGGTGTCTCAATGAGCCAACTGATAAACAAGTTAACAAAGCAACGAGCTTCAATAAAAGAAGACATCTCAGCTCTGATTCAAGAGTCTATGGTGCCGCTTCAGGCATCGGTGAACGCTTTAACGGAATCGTTGGCAAGTTTCCAGACCCGCCTGTGTGCCGCGGAGACACTCGCGAGCGATAACTTCTCGGCGCTGGCTGCGGCCGAAAAAACTATCAAAACTCTAAAAGAACAAAACGCGAAGCTTATGGATCGAACTGATGACTTGGAAAGGCGGTCACGGAGAGCAAATCTCAGGATCTTAAATGTTCCAGAGAACAGTGAGAAAGGCCAATCCACTGTCAAGTTCGTGTCCGAGATGTTAATGGAAGTTATGGGACAGGACGTTTTTGAAAAGCCTCCCGAACTAGAGCGAGCGCACCGATCGCTTGGTCCAAAGCCACAGGAAGGTAGACCTCCGCGGCCACTGGTTATATGCTTTCACAGATTCCAGGAGAAAGAAAAAGCGCTAAGATGGGCCAGACAGAATGAAGCAAAATACAAGGGCTCGACTTTGAGGATTTATCCAGACATCTCCGCCGATCTCGCCAGGAAACGCGCTACGTTTAAAAATATCAAACAGCTGCTGTACCAGAAGAATGTGCGATTCCAGCTGCTTCATCCCGCACGGTTACGAGTTTGTTATGACGACAAAACATTCCTTTTCAATACGCCGGAGGAAGCGCAGCACTTTTACGATCAACGGTTTGCTACATGTGAATAACTCTTCATACCATGGCAACGATATGGTGAAATACAGAAAGTACATTTTGGCATTTAGGTAGGCCTAAGAAACTATGATAACTTAAGATCCCTTTTCAGCATACCATTATTTACCTTAATTTAAGTGCACTTTCTGTTCTAAGGTGGTATATATATGCTATTCGATATGTTGACAACTGCGATGCCTTATTTGCATAATTCTTTGGTTATATTATTCATCCTAGATTCTTGAATTAAGGTCTAATTTCAAGCAATAGGTGTGCAACTTCTGTTTTAAGGTGATTTATTTGTGTTATTGATTTTATATCTGACAACTTAAAGTAATGCACTTTATTTAGTTGATCTAAATTACAGGGTCTTTGATAGTGTTCATAATGAACAACTGTGGATTGGCTAAAAAAAAAAATATGCCTTGCATTTACATTTAATGCAAAATTTGATTACTTCGGGAGCTCTAGGGAAAAAAAAAAATGATATCTATGGATTTGGATTATCGGGAGTTGAGAGATTGTTGTGAGCTGCGGTTTGTCTTTGTTCAACAGACAAATCTAGAATGTAATATAGTTTTGGCTTTTTTTTTTTTTTTTTTTTCCTGTCTTTGCCCCCTCCCTCTTCCCATCACATTTTCCAGTTACAGACAGAGGATACATATAGACAGTTGTCAGATAAAAAATGTCAGATATGGACAACAAAGTGAAAAGTACTAGAGGGTCAGCAGTACGCTTTGTTAGCTGGAATGTTAGAGGGTTAAATGGACCTGTAAAAAGAACTCGCATATTTGCGCATATGAGGAAACTGAAAACAGAAATAGCCTTTATACAGGAAACACACCTGCGTATCGAAGATCATAACCGACTCAGAAAAACTTGGGTTGGCCAGATCTACCACTCCAGCTTTACCTATAGGTCTAGGGGTGCAGCCATTTTAATCAATAAAAAGGTACAGTTTACTGCATCTGGAACGATTTCAGATCCCCAAGGGCGGTACATTATTGTATCTGGTCATCTTTTCAGCACACCAGTTGTTCTGGTTAGTGTCTATGCACCCAACTGGGATGACGTTAACTTTGTGAAAAAAATATTTTCCTTGTTACCAGATTTAAACATTTATCATCTTATACTTGGTGGAGATTTGAATTGTGTGATGGATACAGTTATGGATTGTTCCAACCCTAAAACTGTACCTCTTTTAAAAATGTCTCAAATCTTTGCTGGATATATGACTCAAATTGGCTGTGTGGATCCATGGAGATTTTTATTTCCTGATAAAAAAGAATTCTCTTGCTTTTCACATGTCCATCAGACATATTCAAGGATAGATTATTTCTTTACTGATAAAAGGCTTATTCCGGCAATAGAAAACATGGAATACTCTGCTATTGTTGAATCAGACCACGCCCCCGTAATTCTTGATATCCGTTTTTCTTATAATTATCCAACACGGCCAGTATGGAGACTGAACACAACTTTACTTTCAGATGCAAACTTCTGCCAATTCATATCGTGTGCGATTGACAATTTTATACTAACTAACAAAACAGACTCTATATCACCATCATTATTATGGGAGACATTTAAGGTTGTAATAAGGGGAGAAATAATATCGTATTCTGCCTCACGTAATAAAGAAAAGAAGCGAACACTGGAGAAACTTATTAAATCTATACAGGAAACTGATCGTCAGTACTCTATGAACCCAACAGAAGAACTATCTAGAGAAAAACTTAGTCTTAAAACGAGATATGATTTACTATCGACAGAAAAAACAGAGCATGACTTAGTTTTCACCCGTGCCAGATTTTACGAACATGGAGAAAAGGCAGGTCGTCTCCTTGCCCAACAGCTAAAGAGTAAATCAGCATCTCGGCTTATTCCACAGATTAGGAAAACATCACAAGAAATTACAGTAGATCCCCAGGAAATTAATTCTATTTTTCATAAATATTATTTAGATCTGTATACTTCAGAATTCCCACAGAATGTCTCTTTGATGACGACATTCTTGGCTAAAGTTAACCTACCCACAGTTAATAAAGACCAAAAGAATAATCTGGATAAACCTCTACAACTTCAAGAGATAGAAGACTCAATCAGAACCATGCAGAGTGGTAAAGCCCCGGGACCGGACGGATTTCCCGTCGAATTTTATAAAAAATTCTCTCTACAACTGTCACCTTTGCTTCTAAATATGTTCAATCACTCTCTTGATCAATCAAAACTACCGCAAACTCTTACACAGGCCCATATCACAGTTCTCTTGAAACCAGATAAAGATGCCCTTGATTGTAGTTCTTATAGACCTATTTCCTTACTAAATGTAGATGTTAAAATTTTATCTAAAATACTGGCTTCTAGAATAGAATATATAATACCAGATATTATATCACAAGACCAGACAGGCTTTATTAAGGGGCGCCACTCTTTCATTAATATTCGCAAACTTCTTAATGTTGTGCATTCTTCTGCATCAGAGGGTAATCCTGAAGTGATTATTTCTCTAGACGCAGAGAAAGCGTTTGATAGAGTTGAATGGAACTATTTATTTGCAGTTTTAGATAAATTTGGATTCGGATCAAAATGTATTTCATGGATTCACCTGCTTTATCATCAGCCAAAGGCAGCAGTAGTCACAAATAAGATAATATCAGAATATTTTTCCTTGTCTAGAGGTACGCGACAAGGATGCCCTCTTAGCCCCTTACTATTTATTTTGGCTATAGAACCATTATCATCAGTACTTAGGTCATCACAGTCTATTAGTGGTATTAAAAGAATGGATGTTGAATATAAAGTCTTGCTTTATGCAGACGATTTATTATTGTATATAACTGACTCACTATCATGTGTCTCTGAAGTTGTGAAAATATTAAAAGAGTACGGGAACTTTTCAGGTTACAAATTAAATTTCTCTAAAAGTATATGCTTCCCTATAAATCATGTGGCAGATCAGATTACAGATAGAGACTTGCCTTTTTGCATATCAAAATCAGGATTTAAATACTTGGGAATAAATATTACTCGTACATACACTGGTCTGTTTAAAGCAAATTATAGTCCCATAATTAAAAAACTTGAATCAGATTTTCAACGGTGGAGTGTTATATATTTGTCTTTAGCTGGTAAAATTAATTTTGTTAAAATGAACGTGTTACCAAGATTATTATATTTGTTTCAGAGTCTTCCAATTTTCTTGCCAAAATCCTTCTTTCAGTCAACCAATAGGCTGCTGTCTTCCTTTTTATGGGGGGGCAAAAAGCCAAGGATACATAGAGAGTTTCTTGAAAGACCTAAAAAGGACGGTGGACTGGCTCTCCCAAATTTGTTAAATTATTATTGGGCAGCAAATTTGCAAAAAGTTATTTATTGGTTTCAGTCTCCACATACAGAATGGTGTGAAGTGGAGGCAAAATCTTGCAAATCAACATCACTGGCAGTGTTGATTACAATGAAGTCACCATTCTCACCCTCGCAGTTTTCCTCAAACCCAGTTGTAGTTTCAACTCTCAAAATATATAATCAATTTAGACAAGCATTTCAACTCACAGGCTTTTCCCTGGAAACCCCCATATGTAATAATCATCTTTTCCCAGCTGCCAAGCTAGATGCTACTTATAAGAAATGGCAGCACCTTGGTTTAGCTAAATGTAGTGACTTTTTTATTGATAATACTTTTGCTAATTACAACGATCTGATACAAAAATTTATTCTTCAAAAGTCTGACTTTTTTTCGATTTCTTCAGGTTCGTCACTTTATTCAGGCCCATTGCTCTGAGTTTCCTCAAATGCCCTCTGAATCAGGACTGGACCTGGTTCTTAAGGCCCCTATACACCTCAAGGGCCTAATTTCCAGAATATATAACCTTATTATGACATTTAAAAATGTATCAATTGATAAGATCAAAACGGAATGGATAGGAGAGTTAGGAATTGACATATCCAGGGACACTTGGGATAAAGCTGTTGACAGAATAAATAGGACTTCTTCTTGTGCACGACTTAGTTTAATTCAGATGAAAGTTTTCTACACTGTTAAAAATTGCTGTAAAAAAAACGGCCAAATTTTGACAGTAACATGCTGTTTTCCATTAAAACAGTGCATTCTGGGTATTATTTGACATTTTCGAAAAAGTGGCCTGCTGCTATGTATCGTGAATTAACAGCGTTCAAAATCGACACTCAGAGACTGTGTTTAAAATCAAACTCTACACCCTCATTCACTATTCCCTACATGAGTTTACTAATATAGTCCACCTTACAGAGATAATGAAAACTAATGAGTGACTTCAGACACTGACGAACAGCTGCTGTTAATGAGCAGAATCACTGATTGAAAGAGAAACAAGACAAACACAAGAACTGACTTCAGCCACAGCCTTAGATGAAATCAACTGAACATTTAAAACAACTCAACACACAGCTTTACCAACTTCACGCATTTCTAACCAGACTGATTTTATTTCTGTCAGATGTCTATAGAAGATCTTATTGAGAATGAACAGATGTTTAGATGATGATGTTTTATTGTTTTGTTTGACGATACCATTGTGGAGATCAGTGTTTGCTTTAATTGGGCTCCTGACTCTTGACATTAAAACATAAGCATATTTGCTGTAACTGGGTTTTTATAATGTATTAGTTACAGCAATGCTGTCAGTTGATGTCAGCTATGTCTAGTTGGGCATAAATGTCATCTACTGAACTGGTTCTGAGTCTTGTGAGACTCTTTGAGAGTCTATTTTTGAGTGTGTGTTTATTTGTTGCTGCTTTTTTTTTTTTTTCCACGAAGTGTGTTACAGCATGAGATCTTTTGATAATGTGGCAACCAGAAAAGAAGGATTTAATAGTTAAAATTTAAAACTACTGTAACATTTATACTCAAATAGAGACAAGAAGAATCAGCATATGAATCTCAACAATGGTGACAATCGAAAGCTTCATGCTGCAATGCATGCTGGGTATCTGCACACTACAAAACCTCACCTATGACTTCTTCTCACCATTGTTGAGATTCATACGATGATTCTTGATGTGTGTATATAAATTATGCTGAAGTTTTTTTTTTTTTTTTTAATTTCACATCAATATTCAATAAATGAAAAGACACTGGATAAAATCTGTGTTATTACCAAACCATAAACAATTCTATATTTCTTTGTAGTCATTCAGATTTAATTATTTGTTATTATTATTTTTCCTTTTTTATCATAATAAGCATGTTATAAACATACACAATTATAACAACTAAACTAAAATTAACCTTAAAATGTCAAGGTTCAACAGCCCAACTAAAGTAAACACTGATCTCCACCGTGGTAGTAAAAGAAAAAAAACAACAACCTAAACCTCTGCAACTCTCTTCTGTAGACGTCTGACAGAAATAAAGTCAGTGTGGTAATAATTGAAGCTGGTAATGCTGTTTTAGGAGTTTAATCAGATCTTGAGAGATTCAATGTCTTCTTTTATTTCAGTTGATGTCATCTAAGGCTGTGGCTGAACTCAGTTGTTCTTGTGTTATTCTTTCATTCAGTGATTTTGTTTGTTAACAGCTGGTGTTCATCACTAATGCTCAATCAGAACGTGATCAATCATATAATTATCTCATTAACTTCAGCACTAATTCAGTATTACTCAAACACTCTGTAGTGTTGACACATTATAAGTGTTCATTTAAAACTGAGGATTTTGCTGTGGGTTTTAAAGAGTTAAAGATGTACGATGGAAAAAAACCAGCATGAAATGTAATTTAACAGTAATAAACTGTAATTAATTTACGGCAACACACTGTAGAAAAACAGTAACATGCTGGCAACTGAGCTGCCAGTAGATTACTGTTAATTCAAGAAAAAACTGTAATATACTGTAAAACATAACAGTCAGATTTACCAAGCAAATCAAGTTATTTTCACTAAAATATTAGTGAATGTTCATAGAAAAACAATTATGCAAAGTCATTAACTGGTAGGGAGAGTAAATATTTGATTGTGCCTAACTGATGTGTTTTTGTACAAGAGAGATCTGTCAGTTTAATTTAGTTTTGTGGGTCACCATTGTGCTGGAGAGTAGAGCTTGTGCTTCAGGCAATGATGAGCCACAAGTACTGATGTTTTGCTGCTTTATTTAAAGACAGTAATTGTGGAATTGCTGATATAGTGACAATCTCTTTACTAAGCACTTTATTACACAAATTTGTGCTATTGTTAGTTAATGACAATCTATAAAGTTTTGAGTAAAAGTCGATTGCTTCTTTATTACACTTTAAGTGTTTGCGGGTTTATATTAAGAAATATGTCTTCTTAGTGGACTCAAATTAAATAAGTTCACTGTACTAACACCATATAAACAATAGTTTTTTTAAAACTCAAATGGTTTGAAGCAATCGGTTTCCAAAATAAAATGAGTTACCACATGGTATAATAATGGTAACATACTGTAAAAATGAAGAGCTGTAAATTAACGGTAGAGAGCTATAAAATAACAGTATAATGCTGGCAACCACAGCTGCCAGTAAATTACTGTTATTTTACAGTGCAATTTTTTACAGTGTACCGTATTCATTATAGTAAAACCAAACTGGCTAAAATATACTCAAATACAGATGAAACGTGATCGTTGCAATGCAAGCAAGGCTGATCTAACCCATATGTTCTGGTCATGTTCTAAACTGAGACAATTTTGGCTTTCAATATTTGACATTTTAAACTCTGCATTTAATTTAAGAATTCACCCTAACCCAATAATGGCTCTGTTTGGTGTCACAAGTGACGATATTCATATAACTAAAGAAAAAGAAAATGCCCTGGCATTTGCAACATTAATAGCTAGAAGAAGAATTCTTTTAGAATGGAAATCACCAATGACACCTAAACTGTCACTATGGTTTAATGATATAATGTCATTTTTAAAAACCGAAAAAATAAAATATTTTCTCAAAGGGTCAACTAGAACATTTTACAAAACATGGGATCCTTTAATAATTTATATTGAGAAGAATGTACTCCTCCAACTTTGAGCCCTCATCTTTGTCCCCAAAACAGTTTTGTATCTGTTTTTTTTTTTTTTTTTTTTTTTTTCAGTTTTCTGTTGGATTCGATTCTGTGGGTAAAAAATGAAAAATGAATGCCTTTGACAGTGTTTCTAATACTGAATGCTTTCAATGTACCTTGTTCTGATAAAAAAAAGTAAGGTGAGTGACACTGATTACATTATTTATACTCCAGACCGTCGTAGGAAAACGCATTTATGCCATGTGAACATGTTGAAATCGTATTCGGAACGATCTAGCAACGCTGCTGTCACAATTAACGATCCCGAGGTGAAGGCATCGAATGAGAAGGTAGAACCTGTTTTGTCTGTGTTTAATGCGCAGAGTGATGATGATGGATTGGAAGTGTACAGTGAGATGCTCACTGGAGGGTGTTTGAATAACTCTGCCTTCTTAAACTCTCTACAACAACAGTTGTCTTATCTAGATGTTCATTAAAAACAGGACATTGTTGAATTAATTCAAAGCTATCCTGTGTTGTTTAATGATGTCCCTTCATGTACTTCTGTTCTCCAGCATGATATCGATGTAGGCTCTGCTTCACCTATTAAACAGCACGCGTATCGTTGTTCTGTGGACAAGAGAAACGCAATGAAAACAGAAGTGGAATATTTGCTGCAGAATAACTTTGCTAAATTTAGTCAAAGTCCGTGGAGCTCTCCCTGTGTCTTGGTTCCGAAACAAGACGGCTCGGTCAGATTTTGTACCGACTTTCGAAAGGTGAATGCGGTGACGGTGCCTGATTCTTTCCCATTGCCGCGAGTCGAAGATTGCATTGACAGTCTTGGCTCGGCACAGTACATCACGAAGTTAGATCTGTTGAAAGGATACTGGCAAGTCCCGTTAACTCCGCGTGCATCTAATATTGCTGCTTTTGTCACGCCAGATCACTTTGCTCAGTACACAAGGATGGCTTTCGGGTTACGAAACGCGCCCGCGACTTTTCAGCGTTTAATGCAACTAGTTTTAAAAGATGTCGATCGGTGTAATGTATACCTGGATGATGTGGTGATTTATTCCTCCACCTGGACTGAGCATTTGGTAACGTTACAGACTGTTTTTAATCGTTTCTCTGCTGCTTCTCTCACACTCAATTTAAAAAAGTGTGAATTCGCGAAGGCAACGGTCACTTACTTGGGTAAGCAGGTTGGCCGGGGGAAGGTGCGACCAATAGATGCTAAAGTGACTGCCATTCTGTCTTATCCTGTTCCCACCACACGGCGGGAGTTATGGCGATTTTTAGGAATGGCCGGGTACTATAGGTGCTTTTGTAAAAATTTGCTTTGTGTAGTCCTAAAACACCTTTCTGTTGGTCGGAGGAGTGTCAACATGCTTTCCTGTGTGCTAAATCTCTTCTTTGTAGTGCCCCAGTGTTGTCGTCACCTGATCTTGCACGACCGTTTATGTTAGAGGTGGATGCAAGTGCGACTGGAGCAGGAGCTGTCCTCTTGCAAGATGGTGCTGACGGGCTTTTCCATCCTGTGTCTTTCTTCTCCACTAAGTTCAATCGGCATCAGTTGAACTATTCAACCATTGAGAAGGAGAAGCTTGCGATGTTGTTGGCTCTACAGCATTTCGATGTTTATCTGGGATCTGCTTCTGTGCCTGTTGTGGTTTTTACCGACCACAATCCGTTAGTTTTCTTATCACGCATGTATAACCATAACCAGTGCTTAATGCGTTGGGCCTTGATGGCCCAAAAGTACAACTTGGAGATTAAGCACAAGAAGGGCAGTGACAATGTTGTTGCAGATGCGCTTTCGCGCGGTTAATGTGTTGTAGTTGTGCTTGTTGGACTTGTTGCATGCTCTCCACTAAAATTTACTAAAACTCACGGTTTTTTTTAGGTGGGGGAGTTACGGTCGGCGACTTGAGCAGGATCTTGTTTACTTTTTGTCGCCCCTCCCTTGTTTTCTTGGCGTTACGCTATCTCTATGAGCGTGTAGGCGCGCTCTTTCTCTCTCTCTCTCTCTCTCTCTCGCTCTCTCTCTTTCTTTTAGGTGGACGCACCTGTTTGTTGTAGCGAGGCTGATTACCAGATAGTAGTTAAAAGACGCCAACGAGGAGGAGAAAAGGAGAGACTGATTCTTGTGGCAAGCACAGCAAACTTTGTCCTTTTCCTTTGTTTATTTTGTGTGTTCTTATTGTGTTTTTTTTTTCCTTGTTAGTTGTTGTCCATTATGTTAATTGTTATTTGGTTGCTAAATTCGTTAATGTCGTTATCCGTTGAGTGAGTGAATAAATAGAATTGAACAGTGACATCGTTTCCTCATTCCTTTTATGTTACCTAATCTCTCTTTTCGAGCCATTTTAATGAGAGGTTGTAACAAACCTGAAATGTTGTTACCTATAGTACTTATTTAGTGTTTTATGAAATTACATGTGCATTATGTAACTAACAAAAAAATAATAAATACTTGCCATATATTGTCACTATTACTGGTTTACTGTAATTTGTGTAGTATCTTCCTCTTCGTGCTCTGCAGCTGTACTTTCCTCCATCAGAGACTTTCACAGAATTGATTGTTCTAGTTGCAGCTCCAGTAGATTCACTGTTTGAGTCTTTTCTCCAGAGAAACTCCCATCCATTCTGTGACTTAAGCATCTCACATCTCAGAGTAACTGAGTCTCCAGTGAACAGTAAATACCGTGGCTCAACAGTCAGAATAGGTGTAAGAAAATCTGTCAATATAAAGATGGATCATAAGTTATAAAAGTTTTCCAGCAGAAGATTTTGTCTTCTGGTAAATTATTAATATAAAGATCAGAAAAATGCAAAATCTCACATGGCAGTTTTGAGGCTTTATTAATGTAAGCACCCACATAGCTGATGATCCAGGGTTTTTAATCAAACCTGAAAAACCTCTGTCACTTTCTCCCCAGACCACCCCTAACCTAAATACACAGACTCACTCGGCAGAAGAACACCCGAAAATTTGTACATTTTCAGTGATGGGACATTTCTCCATTAGCTAGTTGGTTTTCTCACTCGCCTCAGCGGACAGACCCGTGCTTGAACGCCGGACCAGCGAGAAAACCTTACGTTTTTTTCGCCTACTCCTTTTTTTTCCAGTCGAAGTTGTTTGTGAGGAGTGTAACCTGGTTTTACTCATATCACAGCCGCGATTTCAGCGGAGGAGAGACAATGGTGGAGCTAATATGGTGAGTGCAATAATGTACCAGGTTTTGAGACATGGCTATTGTTTGAAAGAGTACGTTCAAGTTAATTAACGATATAAATACAAAAACGGATGAATATACTTCTGTCTCATGGGCGTCGGAACCATTGAATGTGATTTAAGCATAAAACAAAAACTATTCATTTTTTATCTTTCCATCTTATTTTTATTGTAAGGCCTGGTGTGAACTTGTGTTCGAGGCAGTGTCGATCTCCATTTAGCCTATTTAGCTGTGCAAAACAGTTCATTGTTCTGCTGAATGTTGTAAATTAGCATTTGCATTTAAATTATCTTACATTTATTAATGTACCAATAAACTATGCGAATACCAATGCGTGTCACACATCAGACGTGAATCGCTGTGCTGCGGGTAATGAACTGAAGTCTCGCAAAGATACAAGTCTTTCTTTACAAGAAAACTGAATTTAAAACCAGAATATATGTAGAATATATTGAAATAAATTAGGTTAAATATTTCAATCGGGTTTCTAATGTTAAGGGTATGTTAAGGGTTAGGAGTTGGTTTGGACAATAATTAAGTGTATACAATTACCCAACTACATATTTCTTTAAAATATAATAACATACACCATAGCAAGCGCTATTAAATAGTATAAGAAGCTAATGCATACATAAATACAATAAATTAATAAAATAATACAAAAAAAAAAAAAAAAAAAAAAAAAAAAAAAAACTATACACAATAAAATCCCCAGTGTTAAATCAACACTGCTCACAGTGTATTTGGTCCCACTCCAAATAGTGTTAAAGTAACACTGACATAGAGTTAAAGTTAATGAGATAATTATGTGATTAATTAAGTGTTGATTGAGCATTATTGATGAACACCTGCTGTTAACAAGCAGAATCACTGAAAAAAAGAGAAACACAAGAATTACAACTTCAGCCACAGCCTTAGATGAAATCAACTGAAGTAAAATACATTAAATCTCTCAAGATCTCGGCAGAGGATGATTAAACAACTTCACAAACAGCTTCACTCATTACTACACAGATTGCCTTTATTTATGTGAGATGACAGAAGCTCTTATTGAGAATTATCAGAGATTTAAATGTTGATGTTTTATTGGTTAAAAACGATGCCACCGTCATGGCGATTAGGGTTTGCTTTAGTTGAGCTATTGACCCTTGACTTCCTGTGTTAGATTCAGTATAGTATTTCACATTGATTGTGTAGAAAGTATACATATGTATATACATATACATATGCAAGTCAGTCATTGTGGGTGTGTTTTTACTATACTGGAAGTAATTGTTTTTTTGGTATCTTCTTATTTTAAACTTTAAGTTTATGAGCTAATTGTTTGTTGTATTAATCAGACACAAAGACATCACGAATCAACATGTTAATCTCAAAAATGGTGACAATCAAGAAAACACTTTAAACTGCAATGTATGCTGGGTAACACCATAGTACATAACTCTGAGGATGCTCTGCAGTATGAATATTTATTGTCACCATTGTTGCGGATCGTAAAATAATTGTTCATGTCTAAAAGCTTGAGCTGAAGCACTTCATTATTTCAGTATTATAGGACCATATGATTTTTTTTTCTTGAACCTCAGTCAGTAACCCACAAAGAAAGAATTTTTTCTGATGATCATTCAGAAGCATTGTAAGTAGAAAGTGTAATCTATCACATACAGGATTTGATTAAAAATGTGCTGGTGTTTCCACTGCTTAGAAGCTAATCATTTACAAGTTCAAAAAGGATCCAGAGTCCAACTACAGTAAACATCAACCTCCATGATGGTGGTATCATTTTTTGTGGTGGTGGGGTGGAGGGGTGCAATCATCAAACATATTTCAAAGGAAGCGGGCGCCACGGTCCTGACTGCATCGCTGTCTTTACTGGGTGTTTAGGGAATATTTGCATTTACTCACATATGATTTGATTTAGCTACTGGTACTAGTTACCCTGCATTACACCACTGCATGTTAATTAAACTCCAATTTGTGTTTTCACTAGTTATTCACACCTGCTGCACTCCCGAAACACAGCAAAGTAAATAAAGCATCTGAGCGTATCTGCTGCTCAGATACACCAAATCCTACCCGATACTTTATTAAAACTTTTCAAATATTTCCTTCATTTTTTCTTTTATCGAATACAAATGCGTTTCCATTGTAAGCTGAGATGTGAAAAGGCAGAAGAACGATTTCAGCAATAGTCGGACGCGAACTCGGGTCGTTGCG
Organism: Labeo rohita; assembly: GCF_022985175.1. NCBI lineage: Eukaryota > Metazoa > Chordata > Actinopteri > Cypriniformes > Cyprinidae > Labeo > Labeo rohita. The sequence goes on along the minus strand of NC_066883.1, from coordinate 3,530,569 downwards.
TCAAAAAATAGTGGTTATTTGCTTAACCTCTTACGCCACTGTAAACGGGATAAAACTGCTGTCTTTTGTAATGTTGTCACGTTAGTGGGCAAAGGTAATACATAACGCAAGGCGGTCTATTCAATTAATTAAAAAGCACCAGGTTACAGAAAATGGCATATACTCCAGTAATTTTTTTTAGGGGGAGGACCCACCCACATTTACTTTGCTTCCAACGCCCATGCATTTTAAAATATGTCAATGCCATTGTCTTGTCTCAAGATGCAAACCAGTAAAGTTAAGGCATTTTTATAAAAGTTATTTAAATATCCTAATTTAACTAAGGCTTAGTCCTGACTTAAGCTAAGCCCTGTCTGTGAAAACCTGTCTCTACATTCAACATAGAACTTATACAAGAACGGAACAATTTCCTTGTTTACATCAGACATGTACATACAGTAGCACAAAATCACTTTATGCACAAAAACTGTACACTTATGCCACCTTCATACCAAAACTCCAGATCAGCTGTATGTTGTGGATTAACTGAGACCTGGGGGCTGTTTCATGAAACAGGTTTACCAAATAAGCCAGGCTTATTTCAGTTAGTCTTATTGTCTGACTTATTGTCACTTGATTTGGTTTCAGAAAGCAAATTTATCATAAGTAAATTTAACTGTCAGGCTAAGGTAAGTTCCTGTAACACTTATGAATAGGAATGCATTGATATTGCCACTGACTCTCTCACATACAATTATTTCACTTTATTACCTGTCTAAAAATAAAAGTATACAAAAAATGCAACTTAAATAAATCCAATAAATAAAAATATAGGCTACAACCGACTGTATTCAATGTATTGTGTGTCATGTCCGCTATGCACTGGGGAAAACACAACGTCTTAAATGCATTAAACAATACAAATGTATTGCTGTTTGCATGGAGTATCGATTTGATCTATGATCGACATAAGGGCTGACATTATTTTGACTCACTGAATCCGGATCAATTTAGTGAGATTGCCTGAACTTACATTGTCGTTTATGAAACCGCTTTAGTCCCGATCGATTTGTTAGGTGTTTTATGAAACAGCCCCCTGTTCTGACTCTGAGGATGATCACTTTATTGACTAGCACACTCACTGTAAAATCTAATTAGTTGGGCTTACTTAAAAAAAAGCATGCAAACCGATTGCCTTAAAAAAACTAAGTAAAATGAAATAGGAATAGTATGTTGTACTGACAAATGCTTAGTATAGTTTACTTACACGAGAGTTCTAGTAACTAAAAAAGAACTGTAGAGGGTATTTAATCATTTTCTTTAGGCTTACACTTGACTTAGTATAGCTACTCACTGACTCCCAGAGTGCATTGCGGCATGAATAAATTATGCAATTGCTTTGTTTTACTGTTGTTGTTTTTATTTGCTAATTTTATTTACTGACTTGTGTCAGTAGTAGCACAACAAAAAAATAAAATAAAATAATAAAATGGTTATTGTCACAATTTATAAAAATAAATAAAATTGAATTGTTACCATTGTTGTGATTCACATGCTGAATGTTGAAGTCTGTGAGTTGAGCACATCACAACAAATATTAAAAGATTATGTCAAGCCAATAAAGTTTCTCAAAATATTTATGAAATTGTAAAAGATCATTAGTAAACATACAAAATGTATTAGCTACGTTTGCTAATTAGAAGGTTACTTTCTCAAAGCAATGTACTTATTTTTTTTTCCCTTGAAATCAAAAACTATGAGTTTATGTTGTGTTGCTTCATCAATAGGAAGAAAATTGTAACAAGAAATACAAATTTCCAAGTGCCCAACCATAGGGAACATTAATCACTATACTGTAGTGATGGGAAGTTCGGATCATTTTACCGACTCGGTCCTTTGAGTCTCGTTCAGCAAAATGAACGAATCTTTTTTCGAGTCATTTCGTTCATTTTGTTCATTTTAGCAAAATATAATTAAAATGTTACGTTTTACTTCCCTAACACATCTACTGCTTACACAAACGTTGATCACACTAAAACAAAACAAAACTATAATGCTATAAGAAACAGAAAAGATTCATTCATTGTTTACCTGGGTCTTTAGTCTATGATTCGCTCACCTCACCTCTTATCTGACAAGTTTTCGGGTTTGAGTCGTTCGTTCATCACCTGACAGCCCAATTAGCTAACCAACGTAGTCTGAGCCGGAAAGAGAATTGATTAGTTCATCTCTCGAGTCTTCGGGTTTGAGTCGTTCGTTCATCACGTGACAGCCCCATAAGGTGAACGAACGACTCTAAAACAGTTGAACTAATTCCAGTACAGAACCTAATAGGATGTTGCGCATGCGCGACTGAACGAATCACTCCCCCGAGACGACTCGTTCGTCCCGAGTCACATTAAAGATTCGTTCAAAATGAACGAATCGTTCAAGAACGACCCATCACTACTATACTGGAAAAAAAAGAAAAAAAAAAAAAGACACTTCTGTTCTTCTGTTGTTATTTTGCAAATTAGCAACATATTAGTGCACTGCTGCCTCTCACTGGTTTATTAATGTCATTGTTTCCTTTGTGGCTACTTGAATATTTTAAGTAAACATCACTCAAAGCAAGTAAGTAAACTGTTTTACTTGCTTAAAAGTAGCTGTAACTTCATAAAACCTAGTAAGTATAGCAACTAAGATAACTAAATATATCTAAGTAAGGTCAACTACTGTGCTTTGCACAATTAAATGCAAACCATTAAGTCAGATGCCCTTACAACTTGCTCTTTTACGAACTTTTGCTCTTCACAGAAAAGTTGTCAGTGACAAGCCAGACATCCCCCAGATGATAATTCAAAGGCCATCTTTTTTTTTTACAGTAAACCAGAATGTAAGTGCATTCATCCTATGTTGTAATGGCCATAATTACAAGATTCTAACTTGGGAAAAGTGTTCATGCCCTTGTAGAACTCATAATTACCATCTGTAAACTGGGAATTTTCTGAGAGCTTCTATTTGTACCACATGGCCACTGTATCTGACTGAATTAATTTAGGCATTGATAGCCATAGAAACACACACTTCCCAGTCCAAGGACACGAACAGCTCCAAGTAGAACATGGTGTGAATGCAGCATATGATCTTGAGTATTTGACAACAGCATTATCTAACTGACTTGATAATATTTTTGTCAATCTGTTTCTTCCTCTGTTAGGATGCAGCTGACATAACAGACTCCAGTACGAATCCTCAGCATTGATCGAAAAAAAATTCCACAGGTCAAACCCATCTACACTGTAAAAAAATTAAAAACACAATTTGTTGAGTCAACTTAAAATAATTTGTTACCCTGCTGCCTTAGAAGTTTAAGTTCAGTCAACTAAAATAAGTTTAGTCAACTTGAAATGTTAAACTGCACTAAGTAACAACTTAGATATTTGTGTTTGCTAAACTTAACAGATGGGTAAGTAACCCAGCTACCTTAAAATTTTAAGTTGATTCAACTCAAATATCTAAGTGGTCACTTAGTATAATTTAACATTTCAAGTTGAACAAACTTTTTGAGTTGACTGAACTTTAAATTTTAAAGCAGCCAGGTTACAAATTATTTTAAGTTGACTCAACAAATTGTTTTTTACAGTGTAGAGTGGAAATCATCTTGGAAGAAAATTTTGTAATGGATGGACTGACTGATCTCAGGCCTTCTGTGTCCATTGTTTTCAGACTGATTTATGCCCTGCACCTGGAATAAGTGTATGAAAAGCACTTTATATTTTATTCAGCAGGTAATGCTCAACCTCAGAAAAGGTGAGTTAGCACCTAAAATTCAGTACTGCCAATATTGTGAACTCAGAGTGGAATAAAACCATAAAAAGTTTGTTAAACTAGTGTTTTCATGTTTTATGGGGAAATGTTTTCAGAAAAAAATCATGTTTTGTTGTGTTTTTAAATTAACATTTGGAATTGAATTAAAATAAAACAGAATATTGCATTTTTTTTTTTTTTTCTTAATTTTATAGTTTAACAAATTGGAAAAGTAAAACAACTGATGTAGATGTAGTAAAATATGTTTTCATTCAACCAATTAAAAAAAAAAAATAGGGTAATGGTTCACATCTATATTTTATAACTTTAGCAGAGGTGTCAAATCCAGGTTCCATGAGTAAAAGTCCTCCCCAGTATTTTGTTCCAATCACCTGGATTTGCTAATTAGCACAGTTTTTCAGCCAGGAGGTCAGAGATGGGACCAAGTCATTCCTTTCGAGACACAAGCAAGTCTCGAGTCAAATCCCAAGTCCTCAAAGAGTTCAAGTTAATGAGATAATTAAGTGACTAATTTAATGATGATTGTGCATTAGTGATGAACACCTGCTGTCAACAAGCAGCATCACTGAAGAAAAGACAAAAACAAGAACTACAGCTGACATCAGACACAGCCTTGGATGAAATCAACTGAAAGAACAAAACAAAACAAAAAAAAAACAACAACATTAAATCTCTCAAGATCTGATTAAACAGCTCCACAGACAGCAACACTAGCTTCACTCATTACTAACCAGACTGACTTTATTTTATGTCTGCAGAATCTCTTACTGAGAATTAAAAGAAAGAAAGATCATGATGCCACCATAATTGTGGTCAAGGTGTGCTTCAGTTTGTCTCTTGACCCTTTGAGTAATTTAATGTAATTTGCTTCTAAGCGTTTGCAATATTGTTTTACGGCAAACACTTGTGCGTTACTGAATCAAAAGCTTGTGATAGCAGATTATCTTATACTCTCTACTTGTAACTAATTTGGATGAACATCATGAATTGGTATCTATTTGATAGACTTTCAGCTTTTGCGAGTAGTATGAAGCTGCAGACTCGGAGCCTGCTGCATCTCCAGTCCCGCACCCAGAGTCCTGCATTCTCAGACCCCTCGTTTTTCGAGACAGCGCCACCTTTCAAATTGGATCGGATAAACACATGGATAAACACGTGAAGAACCGAAACACGGTGAGCATCGTCAATTTTATTCAATGATTTCTTTTTTAATCAAACTACTTTATAGCTCATCGATACACCAACATATGAACAGTCTATTTAATATTTGTAATGATAGTTTGTAACAAAATTTGAGCCGTTAATGTATGTTTTTTTGCCTTTTTTCCCTGAAAATATTTTGATAGCTAACGTTAGCCTTTAAAAAAATTGATTAAATGTAGTTGACATTAAAGTAGACCAATTAAATACATTAAGTGTGTTAATATCAAAGAATGTCATCATTAATTATTTAATCAGATTTACCTTTTTTTAATTATCGGAACTTTTCTCCTAAAACTATAAATTGAATTAATTAATGCCAGAGTAATTATTTTACTTTATATAATTTATATAGACTACTTAAATTAGTTCTTAAAACGTAAGTATTAAAATGGATCAATATTAATTTTACTGTGATATGAAGTTGTTGCCAGCCATTTACAACTCATAGGCTACAGTTGCCTAATAATCAAATTTGCTATGCCTTCACTATGTATTAACCAGTCTATGGTATTAACATGTGAGTTAGAATGTGTCATTTGGCCTTTTTTGTCAATTGGATTGTTTCTATTATTGCCATATATGAAATGTTTTATACATTAATTAATTAATGTATTTATTTATATGGACAGGCCATCATTCATGGCCTATGTGAGCTGCAGGCATTATCCTGGCAGGAGGCTGAGGAGGTGTTCCTTCGTGGCCCTACTTATCACCCTAGGTATGCTTGTAATTTGCATTTGCAAAAAAAATATTATTATTACACAATATTTTTGACAATGGCATTCATCTTTTATTTTAGTGAAGTTGAGGAATTTGACCGGGTGATTGCAAAAAGAATGAGAAAAGAAGCAACATTTGCCTCCCAGAAAGTAATTATTTTACCTTATGCATTTACATTACATTTTACATTTATTCATTTAGCAGATGCTTTTATCCAAAGCAACTTATAAATGAGGAGTTTTTTTTAATTCAATTGAAGACGAAAATAAAGTCACTAACACAATTCTTTCTTCCTTTTTTCTTTGCTTTGTCCTGTTTACAGCAAGATGACAGTGATTAAGGTGATCGTTAAATAAAGTACAGAATTGTTCATTATTGGTGTTTTGTCTATTATTTGAGTTTTGCTTCACATTCAAAATATCAAAAAAACAGGTTTTGTAATGTTAGCATGGTATAATGTTAATTAGACCATTATATGTTGAGCTGAAAGAAAAAAATGGAATTTGAAACATTGTACAAAAACAAACTAAAACATTGTAGCAATATAATGTCACATAATATTTTTCGGATGATAGTTCAATTTGTATTTGTATCGGTTGCATCAGTAATTTCCTTTCAATTACACCCACGCTCAAAAAATAAATACTGGGTAATTAGTTAGTTTGAGAACACAATGAATTTTTTTTTTTTTTTTGGCACATGCATTAAGCAGGGAACGCAAATATTTATTTGGATAACTTTAAACAAAAAGAGACCTTAATATTGCATTCTAATGTTTTCAATGGCATTTGGATAAGGGTGTTATACGATCTTCCGAACAGCAGGAGGCGCTGTCTCGAAAAACGAGGGGTCTGAGAATGCGGGACTCTGGGTGCGGTACTGTCGATGCAGCAGGCTAGTCTGCAGCTTAATATTGTTTGCTTTTGCACAACTACAAAAAAAAAACACTACAAGGAGTTCATCCTATGTTGTAAATCCAGCATATATTGCAGCATAAAGCGTTTTGTTGACTGTCACCAGTGTTGTTATGTTGTCTGTGTGTGTTTAAGTTGTGCAGATATTCAAATACACATTGTTCTTAAAAAAAAAAAATAAAAAAAAAAAGATTTAATGCAGGAGATCAAGGAAGTCAAAAACACAACTAAAGCACACACTGATCTCCATGATGGTGGCATCATTTTAACCTCTAAAACATCAACATCTGATTCTCTGTAATTCTCAGTAACAGCAGGTGTTCATCACTAATGCACAATCATCATTAAATTGGTCACTTAATTATCTCATTAACTTGAACTTTTTGAGGACTTGGGATATGACTCGAGACTTGCTTGTGACTCGAAAGGAATGATTTGGTCCCATCTCTGACCTCCTGGCTGAAAAACTGTGCTAATTAGCAAATCCAGGTGATTGGAACAAAATACTGGGGAGGACTTTTACTCATGGAACCTGGATTTGACACCTCTGCCTCTGAATACATGTTGATCAGGTTTAATGGTCACTTTGGCTTTTGGTCTTTCTGTACAATGACAAACAAACAAAATACATAAATAAATAAAATAAAATTGTGATAATATAATACAAAAACATGGCACTTTAAAGGTGTGTTCATACTTCAGTTAGTTTGGTTAGTGTTCACACTGACATTTTTGACAGCGAGCCTAAGTGGACATGACAAAGTCAATTGGTGCTTTTTTATTATTATCGTTTGCATTTAGTGTTGTTTAAAGGTGTATTGTTAATTTGTGGGGTTTTTTTTGTTTGTTTGTTTTATGTTGTGATTGTATTGCATTGTATTCTGGGACCCCCTTGAAAACGAGATGGTACATCATGGGGTTAATCCTAATAATAAAAATACTAAAAATTGAACTTTGTATTAGTACACACACAACAGAATGAGATCACGTCAGGTGTAGACACAGCGTGAGACTGTTAACTTTAGCCGCATTTATCATGGAACTTGCTAACTAGCACATTATTAAGAAAAACTATTTGCAAATATTCATTATAAAAAACAAAAAACAAAAAAAAAACTCTTCTTCTGGAGGTGAAGCTAGATCATGAACAATCTGTGTATCATTCGTACATTTGTTTTGTTCGATTTCTACATGTGGTCAGTGAAATATCAAACCATGCCGTCAGTTCTTCCACAGTTTCGTGCAGAATAATAGTCCTCCGCTGCTGCAGTTGAACGGATAATTCACGTGTTTATTGAAACTACATTTAAACATTTTCTCATCAAACAACCACAAATAACGATGGCTCAACAAAACCCGTACCTGGGCAGAGCCTAGACAGAGCTTTCTTCTCTGTAGACATACATTTACTTATGCTTTGCATTAGTTGGCAGGGTTTGATGACATTAAAAAAAAAAAAGTGAAAGTCATGATTCTCTGCCCTTAAAAGTGCAAGCAGGGCATTTATTGATTTAGTTAGTTAGTTATGTAGTTATTTATTTATTTAGTTATTTCCAATAAATAAATAAATAAATCAGATAATAACAAGGTGAGCAGGCCTAACATATAGTTCATACAGTTCCAATAAGTTGCAATGTGTTAAATAAACTCTGAGCAGATAAACGTGCCCTGTCTAGTGCAGACCAGTAGTGAAGTGTAAATACACAACAGTCATAACAAGTTTATTTCATTAATATTGGGTATTAATTGTTGTCAAATAATTGATGTGTTTTATTTTCTCTGCTAATTAAACTTCCAGAGCAAGTCATTGTGTGTTCTCTCCGCACTGTCATTGCACACATAAACATTAACATTTACTTCACCTCACTTCATGGCAAATCCTTAAATTAATGGTATTCAGAAAACAAACAAGAATAAAAAATATAAGTAGCCATGCAAAATAAAAATATGCTAGCCTATTTAAAATTAGTGCCATTATATACAAGATTTATTTTAACATAACTTTCCTCAGCAGCGGAAACAACTTAATACTCTGTCATTTACAGTCATACAGATAAGAGCAGGACATCATTCAAAATGGGACAAAAATATCTTTTTATCTGCGAAAATTAAAATGAGTGCAAAATTCATCCTTTTGAAAAATATAGAAAACAATAGAATATTTCTATTTCTAACTGATAATAATTAAGTAGCAAAACCGCATATTAGAATAATTTCTGAAGAGCCGTGTCACACTGAAAACTGAAGTAATGATGATGGAAATTCAGCTTTAATCACAGAAATAAATTACATTTTAAATTAACAGATAAACTTTATTTTAAGTATAATATTTCATATTATTATTTTTACTGTATTTATGGTCATATAAATAAAATAATAATAATAAAATATTACATTAATAATAACATAGAATAAAATAATTCATGTGAAATAGGAAATGATATAAACACATTTTATTTTTATTTATATTTTTTTTTTTATTACATTCTTTTAAATGTGAATTGTTGTCATTGTACAGAAAGACCAAAACCCAATGTGACCATTAAACCTGCTCAACATGTATTCAGGGTTGGCATCATCTGAGGTCCTCAGAAGGGTTTGCATCATCTCTTCTCAGGTGTTTGGTCATCGCAGATCTTCTGCTGTTCCAAGCAAAAAATGATATGTTCAAAAACCAGGCAGATAATGAGCATTTGATCAGATATAACTAAAGTACAAGATTATGAGATACATTATGTGAATGATTGGTTAAAGAGATGTGTTTTTAATCTAGATTTAAACAGACAGAGTGTGTCAGTGTCACATTCCTGTGGACTGTTTCGTTGGTTTTTCCCTCTTGTGTCCTTATTTGGTCTTTCCTGTTCCGTTTCTTATTATGACGTCATTGTTTAATCACTTACACCTGTCCTTGTCTCATTAGCCTGGCTATATAAGTTTGATTCAGTTCTTCGTTCCTTGTTGGTTCTTAATTTTAGTTTTAGTTGTGTTAGTGTGTGTTTTCCTTGCTCTTTCTGCTTGTTCTTGTTCCCTGTCTGGGTTATATATATTAAAGCATGTTGGCGTTATTTCCTCTACCCTGCTCCTCCTTCCCGTACACAACCCTAACAGTCAGAGAGAGTGTTGGAGCCAAACGCCTCCTTTAGTGGACTTTATTCTAGGTACTGCCAAAAGTCCAGAGTTGTGTGATGTCACTCATCAGATATTGTAAAATATGTTGTCAGCAGTTTCTGCTTCTCTTTAAAATAATAATAATAATAATAATAATAATAATAATTGTTACACTAAGCCTCAGTTATTGGCTGGATGTTTACAATCATTGGCAAATTAAACCCTATGAATTAGTCATGATGTTTCGAGGGAGTTTTATTTTTCTATTTTTAAATAAATGTTGTGGCTCTCATTGGCCTTTCGTTTGGTCACAGCACCACTTACTGGTTAGAAATTATGTTATTTTAAATTATTAATTTAATTATTATTTCAGTTATTTAAATTTATTATTTAGTTTAATTATTGTAAACTGCTGTTCCTTCCTAACACTCAGTAAATAATGTGTCTCTTTAACTGCTGCTATAGATGTACTATATTAAGGTTTTCTTGAGGGTTTCTGAAGGTGTTTGTTAATGACTAATAAGTCATTTATAAATGTATTTTAATCATTTTTGAATTGCGTGAATAAGAGTGGTGACTTCAGAATGGAAGAGAGGGGCGGGGTGAACAGTAGCTCATTATCATTTAAAGGGACATGCACCAAAACGGGTCGCTGTGAACAGAGCTGTTTTTGACAAGGTAAAAAGGGTGTTGTTTTACATTACCATTGAGAAATTTTAAACAAAGTAGGTTATAGACTTTTCATGTAGAATGGGCATCCAATGACCCATTTAAGAAAACTGCTGGGAGCTGAAAAGAAATCACTCATTAATAACACATTAGACGTGTGTTTGTGTATGAAGAGATGATCAAACTCACCTGATACTGTCAGTGTAACTGCATCACTTATTTCTGACCAGTTCGATCCTTGTGTTGCTGATCCATAACAGGAGTATTTACCTGCGTCAGACTCAGTAACAGAACTGAATGTGTGTTCCTTTAGTTTGCTAAAAACACTGGTCAAACCTTCTTTATACCAGTGACTGATAGTGACTCCTTCACCATTTATTTCACATCTGAGAGTGACTGTCTCTCCTCTGAACACATGTTGATCAGGTTTAATGGTCACTTTGGCTTTTGTTTTTTTTTCTGTACATTGACAACAATTCATAATAAAAATAATGTGACAATATAATAATAAAATAATAAAATGAGCTGTTTTTACTGTATAAACAGTTTATTGCAAAACACACATGCTATATCAGGTTAGACCGAAGTGTTGATCTATAGCTGTTATAGTCACTTATTTAGTGTCTTATGAAACGTTCACTAATTTCTCAGAGCAATTCATTATGTGAGGAACTGTGTATTGTCACTGCTACTGTAAATTGTTCCTCTAGTCATAACACAGAAGAAACTGCACAGCAAAAAGCAGGTGTTAAATGAACTCTCATGGGAGTTTATTTGACTCCACACTCAAGAGTGTCAAATTAACACTGAAGCAGAGTAAAAATTAATGAAATAACAATTACTGTTATTTACTTTACACATTAATTAAGTGATGATCATATTACTTGGACTCCTGACACTTAAGTTTTTAACATTAGATTTCGTTTGGCTGTTGTAATAGAGTTATAACAGCCAAACAGACCAGAGAAAAATAATCATGTGGTCTTCATTATATTTTACTGTAACTTTGTGAAATAAACTGCAAAACTGATGTTTTTTTGTTTTATTGGTTACATCAATCCTGTAAACACAGACCACAGAAAAATAATCATGCAGTCTTCATTATGTTCTACTGCAACTTTATGAAATAACCTGTAAAACTGAAGTTTTTTTTTTTTGTTGTTGGTTACATATATCCTGTAAACAACATAAAACCTATAATCAGACAACTATTTTTAAATCTTATTTTGATCAAAATTTCTGTAAAACATATTTAAGACACACACATGAAGAATCAGTGTGAGAATCACAACAACGGTGACCATCAAAAAAGCATATTGTAGCCAACTCATCCATGGATCCCATCATGCATTGCAGCATGAATAAATTATGAGCTGAATTGTCTTTGTAATTGTTATTATTGTCTTTTGTTTTTGCTGTTTTTATGTGACTTTTTAGTAGAATGTTTTGTGATGTTCAGGGCTGATCTGTTCATCTGAATATGTTTGTCACCGTTGTTGAGATTCATACACTAGTTCTTGATGTCTGTGTGTGTGCTAAAATAAAAGCGTGCTTCTGAATTTTTGTTAGCACTGAAATGTTTTAAAGTCCGATCTGACTTATGTGGGCTCCAAAGAAGTTTAATGATTCCAATCAAATATTATTATGTTAAAACATAGCTGTGGCTTGTTTGGCTATTATAGTTGTAACTGCCAAACAAAAACTAATGTTAAGGATGAAGAGCCCAATTAATACAGACACTGATCACTGTAATAGTGACGTAAAAATTGTGATTGTTTCTTTTGGTGAGTCTGATTGTTAACATCAGGTGTCTTCAATAATGATCAATCATCACTTAATTAATCACTAATTATCTCATTAACTCTAACTCCGCTTTAGTGTTCATTTGACACTCTTGAGTGTGGAGTCAAATAAACTCCAAGGAGAATTAATTTGACACCAGGCTTTTTGCTGTGTTGTTAAAAAGATGTATTTATTATCAACAAATATCATAACACTCTTTTCACAGCTAGTTTGTAACACTCATGTGTAAATATGTGATGAAATTCACTCACCTTTAGTTTGTCCAGAGTGAATGATTGAAATCAGCACTAAAAACACAAAAAGAAAATGTGAGCATTGAGCTGATATTGTGTATATTATATCAGCCATATGAAGGTGTATTCTTCTTCCTTTGTTTATAAAACACCATAATTTTACTCTTAAATGTGTCTCAGCTTCACAACAGGTTTCTGTTACAATCTTTTTTTTTTTTTTTTACGATTACACACTAAAATTAAAAACACACAATTAGTAAAAATCTGACACCCAGGGACCAAAATCTCAGCCCAAATGTACACAATTCTCAGCCTCACACTTTTTGCAAAACACTACACACATTGTTTTGTGAGACACTAAACACACTTCTGTACATTAGACACAGAAATCAACATGATGTCTCTTCTTTGCCATTTTAAGGCACTGCTTTCCAAAATACTACACACATGAACCAACTGATCAAACACGTCCATCAGGTGTACAGACACTTCGGTGCTTAACTAAACTCAACAATCAAGATGTAAGTACTACAAAAAGGCAACAGGTGAATTTTTGTCTTCAACAAAAAGGAAAGGCAGTATTGCAGTAGAGAAAAAGGAATAGGGAAAAACATTTTGAATGTCCGTGTTAACGTGGTGTTAACTTCATAATAAATGCTGCAATCACACAGAATGGTGTCCACCATCAGCATGTTAAAATAAATCCTTACAACATGTTACACATACTCACATTTTTGGACAGGCTATTGGACTAATGCAACCACAAACTGGTTCTATTATTCCAGCACCTCGCCACAACACTCATCAATATAGTTTATGTACTATATTGTGTTTAGAATATGTTCTGATTTTCTGTGCAAAATTTAATTGTAATGATGTAATACAGGATTTTACAGTAGTGAGAAATAAATACTTTCATCAGGCTGCAGTTCTTGTCTCGTGTTGTGTTTGGTCAATATATTCATCTTACTATTTTGTTCAACTGCTTACACACATTTTCAAAACTGCCTCTTTTTTTTTTTTTTTTTAAACTTTACACACAAATCCAAGAATTGCACACACAAAATACAAAATGGCTCACATCTCTTGCAAAATGAAGCACTGCATTCAAAATATCACTAACACATCACAAAAGCAAACATTTGTCTTATGTTGCAAACACCTTTACCATTATTATATTTTTGGATATATCATATACGCATAGTTATTCAAAACTAAAGCTCTTCTTTCGTGACCTCCTATGTACATTTCTGTACAAGAATAGTAATTGAACTGAAATTTTTTTACAGTAAAACAACAAATATATGTGTGTGTGTATATATATATATATACAGTCATGTGTAAAAGTTAGGACACCCTATTGAATTTCATGGTTTTCTGTATCAGAACATAATAATAAAAAAAATATTTGGTTCTTGGCAGGTCTTAAAATGTGGAAAATAAATCCTCAGATAAACATCATCACATGAAATATCACACTGTGTCATTATTTATTTAAGAAAAATACAGCCAAGAGGGAAAGGCCATGTGTGATGAAGTTAGGTCACACTATGAGTCCATTTACTGCTCAAAAACATTTATTATTATTATTATTATTATTATCATCATCATCATCATCATCATTATTATTAATGTTGAAAACAGCTGAGTATAATTTCTTCAGGTTTATTATTATTTATTTTTTGTATAACTTTATGAGTTTTTTGACAATGTTACAAAGATGAAGAAAACAAAACAGGAAAAAAAGATCAACTTAACAACTTAATACAAAAATAGATCAATTATAATAATAATACTAATTAAAAAAAAATAAAAAAATGAATAGAAGTGTGGCTTAGGAAAACAATGAAAATGCACAATCAGTATCATACAATGGAGTTTAACTGATAAACAAAAACAAAAACAAAAATGTTAGAAATAAGATTCAGTCCATGTCTGACAATGAAATATGTTCCCTGACATATTGTTTGAAAGGGCCCCAAGCTTTATTAAACTGCACTGTAAAAAAAAAATGTGATTTTACGGGAAATAACTATGATTTTTTCAGGTTGTTTTCTTTTATTTTGAATTGCAGTCAAAACTCTGTAGAACTATCTGTAAATTAAAAACTTGGCTGTTATTTTAAGTATTATGACATTAATTACAAATCACAGTAATTCACATTTTTTATACTGAAAAACTACTGTATTTTTATACAGTATGTTTTCTGTTTTCTTAAATTACAAACAAATAATGTAAAATGACAAAAAAAATCTGTAATTAATACAATAACAAATCCATTAGATGATAAAACGGTCAAATGACTGGCAGTAAAGTAAAATTTCCTTATTTAAATAAGCTGACAAACACTGTTATTTTACAGCTATTTCCTGAATTTAATGATCAAACACCTCGACTGTAAAACAAAAGGCAAAAAACGGTCAAATGACTGGCAGCACAGGGTGCCAAACAAAAACCTTAAAATTAAAGTCAAATGTCTTTATATAAATAAGTTAACAACACTGTTAATTTACAGGCATTTCCTAAATTATTACAAACAAACACCTTCACTGTGAAATTAACTCATTAACTAATTAATTAATTACTTAAACATCACATGACTGACAGCAACAGAACATGAAACACTAACAGATCTCTACAGTAGTCAACATTTGAAGTGGATCAAAAAAAGTTAATCAAAGTTGTCCTAAGACAAGAACGGGTATTCTTTTTGGTTTTAGGACAAATTTAATGAAAGGTTTTGATCCACTTCAAATGTTGACTACTGTAGATCTCAGCATCTAGTCTGACTTTATTTCTTTCATACAAAACTTCTTATTGAGAATTAACAGATGTTTATATGTTAATGTTTTTATTGAAAATAATAGTGTTGTGTCCGAGTCCAGTGTCGAGTCCAATGTTGAGTCCTAGTTTATAATCAATTGAGCAGAGGTGGGACTTTCAAAGAGATAAATTAATAAGATAGTTAAGTGTCTAAGTAAATGATGATTGTGCATTAATGATGAACATCTGCTGTTGAGAAATACAGAGGATCAGATGTTGATGTTCATTGGTTAAAATGATGCCACCATCAGGGAGATCAGTATTTGCTTTAGTTGAGCTTTTGACCCCCCCTTTTTCTTTAAATCAAAAGGTTTTGTTGCTTCTGAACAAAATGTTTCTACAAAGCAACTGTTTTTGTGTTGTTGTTATAACAAACACAAGCAAGTGGTGTTTGTACATTCTGAAATAGCAGATGAGTTTGCTCTTTTTGTTTGTAGCTAAGCATAAAATGGTCTGTTTTTTGGTTTAAGGACATGGCATTCAATAGTGTTATGTGTGAGTCCAATGTGAGTCCCAGCTTATAATCAGTTGAGCAGAGGTGGGACTTTTAAAGAAATAAATAAATAAGATAGTTAAGTGTCTAAGTAAATGATGATTGTGCATTAATGATGAACATCTGCTGTTATTGAGAATTACAGAGGATCAGATGACCACTGGACTGCAAAAGAAGTCTGATTATAATGTATTAACACACACACACACACACAAAAAACAAAAAACCTTACAACAGTTCAGGCTTTTAGACATAAGCCCATACCACATCCTCAACAGTGGTGACTATATATATTTAATACCGTGCATTGATGGGAGTTTTTATTATGGTTTTACCCAGCATGCATTGCAGCACAAAGTATTTTGTTGATTGTCACCATTGTTGAGATTCATATACTGGTTCTTGATATCTGTGTGTCTCTAACTATGACTGGAGATGCTTTTGCATTATATATTTTTAAAATGTATTGATTTGAACCACTAGCGCAATGTTTTTTTTTTTTTTGTTGTAATTTCAAGATTTTAAGATTTGATCATGTGAGACCTTACAGACAAAACAACTGGAATTTCGCCAGCTCTTCCATGCCATTTCATGAAAACTGATCACTCTGTTCATAAAACCACATACACTATTAAAAAGAGATCTGACACAGGATGTCAAGAGTCCAACTAAAGCACACACTGATCTCGCTGATGGTGGCATCATTTTAACCAATAAAACATCAACATCTGACCCAATGTAATTCTCAATAAAAGCAGGTGTTCATCACTAATGCACAATCATCATTTAATTAGACATTTAATTATCTTATTAACTTTAACTCTTTGAAAGTCCCACCTCTGCTAAATTGATTAAAAAGTAGGACTCGACACTGGACTCGGACACAACACTAGAAAATAATAAAGTTTGAAGTCACCATTGTGGAGATAAGCATTTGCTTTAGTTGTGCTCTTGATCCTTGACTTTATAAATTCAGGTTTTCTTTGGTTGCTGTAACTCTGTGTTTTAAGGCACAAGTGTTATAGCAAGAGCTAGTACAGAAAAACTTCTCAGATAGATTTGGTTATTAACTGTCAACAGTTTATTGATCATAGTAGCTTTGCGCACTGAGCATATCATAGTGATGAGTCATTCTTAAATGTTTTGTTCTTTTTGAACAAGTCTTTAATGTGATTTGGTGCAAACAAGTCATCTTGGGCAGTGATTCGTTCAGTCGTGCATGCGCAACATCCTATTAGGTTTTGTACTGGAATTAGTTAAACTGTTTAGAGTCTTTTAAACGAGTCGTTCGTTCTTATGGGGCTGTCACATGATGAACGAACGACTCGAACCCGAAAACTTGTCAGATAAGAGGAGAGGTGAGCGAATCATAGACTAAAGACCCAAGTAAACAATGAATTGATATTTTCTGTT
Source organism: Labeo rohita (assembly GCF_022985175.1). Lineage (NCBI taxonomy): Eukaryota > Metazoa > Chordata > Actinopteri > Cypriniformes > Cyprinidae > Labeo > Labeo rohita. Next base: position 3,513,401 of record NC_066883.1, on the reverse strand, counting down.
TCTTATAGCATTATAGTTTTGTCTTGTTTGTAGTGTGATCAACGTTTGTGTAAGCAGTAGATGTGTTAGGGAGGTACAACGTTACATCTTAATTATATTTTGTTAAAATGAACGAAATTAACAAAATCACTCAAAAAAAGATTTGTTCATTTTGCTGAACGAGACTCAAATGTCGGAGTCCGTAAAATGATCCAAACTTCTCATCGCTAGCATATCAAAAACATCATTACAGAGTATGTTAGTTTTATGTTCTGCAATTTCACAGCTGTTCTACTATATAATGACAATAATTTTTTTTTTCTTCTTTTATATATTATTGAAAACCAAGTCTTTTTGACACATACAAACATCAAGAATCAGCACATGAATCTCAACAATGGTGACAATCAATAAAAAGCTTGTTTTGTGATTTTGTCAATTGTCACCATTGTTGAGATTCATATCCAGATTCTCCATGTCTGTGACTCTACATGTTCTTGCGTATGTAGTTTTCTCATGAAGTAATAAAGTGAGATTTTATGATTATAAAAAAAATCCATGTTAATTAACATGTTTTGATATGGGATGGTTTTTCTATAACAATGTGCTTTAGAAATGCACAGCTACAGCAACCAGAAAAAAAAAGAAAACTTTTAAGAAAATCAAGAACAACTAAAGCAAATGCTTATCTCCACAACGGTGACTTCGAACTTTATTCATTTCAAGTAAACACCAACATCTAAACCTCAGTTAATTCTCAATAAGTTTTGTATGAAAGAAACAAAGTCAGACTGGTTTGTATTAAGTGAAGATGTTGTCATCTAGACAGATCTGTTAGTGTTTAATATTCTTTTGGGATTTAAAGGGTTTCTGTTGTCTGATTTTAGTGGGTTACCATTGTGCTGAAGAGTAGAGCGTGTGCTTTAGTCCAGGAAAGGACAAGAAAATGTTGCTGTTATGCTGCATCTCTTTTTGTTTAAAGGCTGTAACTGTGGAGTTGTTGATGTGATGATAGTTAGTTTTTGTATGTGTGCTGTTGTTAGTTAGTGATTAACTGCAAAAAAAGCTTTGTTTTACAGAGAATACCTATGAAATAACAACTAAAAAAAAAAAAAAAAATTAGGATATTTGTCATTAATTTTACAGCTTTTCTTTGGAAGCTGCTTCTGCCAGTTCTTGACCGTTTTTTAAAAAACGGTCTTTAACTATTATTTCCATTAATGGTAAATGTTTGGCACCCTGTGCTGCCATGCATTTCACTGTTTTTTACGTTTAAATTTTTTACAGTGTGCATGTGTCCAGATGAACACAAAATATGATATTTGATATTTTACAGATTTCATCCTATAGCAGAGAGACCTGTTTCGAGACGTGTTTCCAGTCTGATCACAAGAAGAGCAATAAAGTAACTAATTACTAACTGTGTACTAGTGAATGTCTAAGCATCTGCACAAAACAAACCAACAGAACTGATTCAATAAACACTGTTACAAAGCACAAAAAATAATCTGACTGAACAAACAGACTGACACAAATACAGCAAAGTGCTTTTCTCTTTCACAAACAGCACTAACTGCACACCTGCTTACTCAAGATCTTTTTTTCCTCTTATATCATGGTCTAGGGTTGGATTTGAAAATCTGAGAGCAGTATGAAAAGAAAAAGTCAAGGTACACTAAATCAAGCACAATATAAAAGCAAAATACATCCAGGAAAAGCAATACTCACAGAACACAAGAGGAAGTTGACTGAGCTCCATACTGACCGAGTAATGACAGACGGTGAAAGACACAAACTGTTAAAACCTCAAGACTTCCTGATACCTACAGTCAGATCCAACATAATCACACATTAAACACATACAAATGCACCTCATGTGTTAGAGAAAATGTTGCTAACAGTTAAACTGACTAACATGCAAGTTTTGGACAGAAATGTTGTCACAGTGTTGTCAGTATCAAACTGAACAGCATCAATTTTCCATAAAGTAATATTCCTGTATGAACAAGGAAAAGTAAACAATACTTTTATAGATCTTTATTGTAATTGTAATATTAACTGTATTTATAACTCTTTGAAAGTAAATAAACTGAAACTAGTGATAAACTGCTGCTCTCACATTGGTTAATGCCACTAAAATCAAACAGAACAAACCAAACCACAACTCTGCACTCATGTCTGTCTGTTTCTGTTTGGCTCTGATATATTTCTACCTGTTATCAGTTCTTTGTTAGTTACTACAACTCTTGTGAAAGTAAACTATACTAAGTATGCATTTGTCAGTACAACATACTATTCCTATTTCACTTAGTTTTTTGGCCTAATGGTTAGGGAGTCGGGCTTGTAAAAGAAAGGCTAATTGCGGGTTACAGTACCAGGTGTGAATTAATAAACAGAGCTCTTTGAATGTATAATATATTTTGCGTGTATATGTCTTCTTCCTCTACTACATGAGCTTTCAAGAGTTTGGTAAAGTTCAATATTAAGAGTTCAAATCTCTGAATCAAAAGGATGCATTTTCTGCTTGGTGTTTTCCTTATTTTAAGCACTCTGGCAACCATGTGCACAAGCTTGCTCTTTTTTGCAGAAGTGCCAACGATGATCTAAAAGCACTAACAAATGAAAATGAAATTATCACTCAACCAGTCTGTGTACTGGCATGAGATCTCAACTGTATTGTTTGATCACTGAAAAAATGCTCTTATTTAACCCTTGTTGTAGACTAGATGAGGTAACTTTAAAACAAGCCATGTGTGAGTCCACATTCTATTGATTTGTGCTTATGGTGGTGGAGCATCCATGAGGCACATTTCCCCAAATTTGCTAAATTAGCTAAGAAATACCTATGTATTTGTTTTGCACTATTTTAGTTACACATGCGTTCATTTAGTAAAAAGCAGTAAGTGATAAGATATTTTTTAACTGCTTAAATTTGCAAAAAAAAAAAAATTATGTATTTACTTTGTAACAATAGCTGTTCTATCTAAAGTTTTGTTTTTGTTTTTTTGTTTTTTTTAATGGGGGAAAAGAAAAAATTGTATTATTATTATTATTATTATTATTATTTAAAAGCAAATGCAATCATATCAAGATATATTGAATATTGTAAAAATTTCGACAATATCGAGTTATCAATTTTTTTTATATATCGCCCAGCCCTAGTGGAGAGTCACACAGTAGAGTAACTTTATTGATGGAAGCACTGACAATTTAAAGAAAATTACTTTTAGACACATTTTAAAGAAACTTTTCTTTTTAAATTATATAAATACATTTAAGATGTTGACTTGGTGTGACTTGACTTGAAACATTGGGTGTGCAAAGTATTTGTCCAAGATTATAATATCCCTAAATGCATAAAATATAATTTTTGTGAAGAAAATTGACAGAAAATGCATTCATTAATTGTCGAGACTGAGTGTGAAAGAGGAAGTACTATAGAAAGATAAAACAGTGTGAAGAAAAACTCACGTCAGTGGGTTTTAGATCTTGTTTTATTCTTGCTTCTTGCAGAATGACACTCAACATATAAGAATCTTATTTAGTGTTGCTTAAGCATCACTTTTGCATTCATAAATCTCTAACCTTATTATATTTTTTTAAATTGCTTTAGACAATAAAAAGCATTATATTAGCCATTTAACATTAACCCATTGTTTACAAGATTCCTCAAAACTATTAACACTATACTTGTGTTTCACTGTTCTTTGTTTTAACTCTAAACACATATTCAGCTCTAAACATCACCACAATGTCACCACAACCAGCAGTTCTCATCATGTGAACACTAGTGTGAAACATTTGTACACACTAGCCAGAAACACAGGATGTGTACAAATAAGGGTGTGTGAATTCATGTACTGTAGTTAAAAAAACTGCACATTCAGGAATTGTTAAAAACTTTACTTACTGTAATCATGTCTGTAAATTACAGTAGTATTATGGTGCATATAATACCAAAATAGACATTTAGAAATTAAATATTATTATTTAAAGTAAATGGTGGTTTGTCTGTCTTTACTGACACTGCAAGACTTTTTTTTTTTACCAACTATGGAATACCAAATTACTGTTTTAAGTGTGAAAATATAGCAGAAGTAGCACAGACATTCAAAAACAATGGACACTGTATGACAAGGCTGCATAGGGATGTATGAGTGCTGAAGGTGTGAGGGAGTTGTGCTTTATCAATGCTGTCATCAATTCACACACCACTGTGTGATGCAACAAAAAAAAAAAAAAAAAAAAAAAAAAAAAAACAAACTGCAGATGCTACCCTTCCCTCATTCCCTGCATTAAATGGGTATTTTTTTCAGCATGCCAATTAAGATATTCACTTTCCCAAGATGAAAATCCTTCAGTGGACATATATTTCACCCTCATCTTAACACTGTTGAGCAGCTGTGGGGGATTCTGTAGAGACGAGCTGAGAAAAACTCCCCATTAAGGACCAGGGCATTTAAAGAGGTCGTCCTCCAGGTGTTAAACAGGACAGATGTGGCATTTTGTCATGAACTTGTACACTCAGTGCCAAGAAGGGTCAGAGCAGTGTACTTAAAGTTCTGGAGGACATACTATGTACTAGAATATTATACATTTGCTGAATTACATCTAGGGTGCACTCATTTCTGCAATCCTTCATTTCAACAAAACTGGCAGATTTACTTGTTTTACCTGTAGTACCTGTAGTTGTACTGTGATAGCTGAAGTTAAAACACAGTAAACAGCATACTTACCATGTTTTTACCTCAGTAACTGCAGTTTTACTGTGATATTTGAAGTTAAAACACAGTAAACATGACACTTACCATGTTTTTACCACAGTGCCTGTTGTTGTACTGTGATATTTGAAGTTAAAACAGAGTAAACAGAACACTTACCATGTTTTTGCCGCAGTAACTGTAGTTTTGCTGTGGCAGTTTCGGTAAAAAAGCACAATAACCACAACACTTATTATGCTTTTACTGCAGTATCTTTAGTTTGACTGTGATTTGTATAGTAATAGCACAGTAATCACCAAACTTACTATGGTTTTACCACTGTAATGCTCGTTTTGATGTGTACAGCATCAATACACAATACAACATCAAACACAATAGTGAATATATTTATAACTTTAAAACACAATGTAAATTACAATGTAAATGATAGAAGCACATTTGATTAGTAAATGCACTTGTCTATGATCAAAATAAATAAATAAAAGTTATTTATTGAATTTAATTAGATAAAACTATGGGTTAAGGCTGCATGGGATACAGCAAATCAGTATTGCCCAATTTTTGTCAACAATAATTACTGTAGGTGTAGACGTTAATAAAACTCAATCTAATAGGTAGCTAATTTAATTATGGTTAACCGAATCTGTCCCGTCAGCCGAAAAACGGAAGAAATATGTCATAAACGTCCATAAATGGACAAGTAAGTGTGACGCCTCTGTTCAGCTGGGATGTCGGTGGCTGTGAAGTTCCCTTGTCTCCCGCAGGACTTGTTGTGAATGGATTATCTTTCAACCCATATTAAACAGCGCATTATGTTACAAAAGTATGTTTTGCTGATGTTGTCACGTTAGTAATATATTAAGTTAACAATGAAGCACTGCTGTGTTGAGAGAAATTACTCTTTTAGCGAGATCCTAACCCTAACCCTAAGCATAAGTTCAGTGAACTACAAATAACAGCGCCATGTTTTCCTGTTCCATCGATATAATGACAGAGGCTTATGGGTAATGTAGTTTAAAACGTTTCATTAATTAAATAAAATAAATAACATCTTTAATGGAAAACTGGATATCTAAATATGTTTATTGTGCAAATCTCTATGACATATTTGAGAGGCAGGCTGAAAGTTGGTATTTTACTGTGAGCAATATTTAAAATGCCTTTACAACAGCTTCCCATATATTTCTGAAAACTGTGCCCAACATTATTTAATAAAAAATAGCATAAGTAGTAATCATGCCGATTTTCTCTTTGATACGTTAATCGGACTCCATTTGAAATATGCATTTTTTGGCTCTTGCAGGGGGTGCTACTGGGCCCCTGGGGGTAAGAAGGGCAGTAAAACCTACACTATAAAAAAGTTAAACGTAAAAAAACAAACAGTGAAATGCATGGCAGCACAGGGTGCCAAACGTTTACCATTAATGGAAATAATGGTTAAAGACTGTTTTTTTAAAAAACGGTCAATGACTGACAGAAACAGCTTCCAAAGAAAAACTGTAAAATTAAGGTCAAATATCCTACATTTTCTTAAATATTTCTTTTTTTTTATTTTATTTTATAGGTATTGTCTGGATTATCATCATGAAACATTCTCTGCAAAACTAAGTTTTTTTTTTTGCAGTTAACCACTAGCTAACAACTCCACAGTTACAGCTTTTAAATAAAATGACATACAGTATACCATCAATATCTGATTGTCTTCTCCTGGACTAAAGCACACGCTCTACTCTTCAGCACAATGGTAACCCACTAAAATCGGACAACAGAAACCCTTTAAATCCCAAAAGAATATTAAACACTAACAGATCTGTCTAGATGACAACATCTTCACTTAATACAAACCAGTCTGACTTTGTTTCTTTCATACAAAACTTCTTATTGAGAATTAACTGAGGTTTAGATGTTTGTGTTTAATTAAAATTAATAAAGTTTGAAGTCACCGTTGTGGAGATAAGCTTTAGTTGTGCTCTTCATTTTCTTAATAGGTCTTTTTTTTTTTTTTTTTTTGGTTGCTGTAGCTGTGCATTTCTAAAGCACATTTGTTATAGAATTACCAGCAAAAAAGTGTCTGATCAGACAAAGTTGATTATGTACTATGCATAATTTTGTCATCATATAGAGCAGTGGTTCTCAACCTTTTTGGGGCTAGTACTCCCCACCCCACCCATTAAATAAATTGTAGTCTAAATGTTCTCACTGAATATTAAAGTTGAGTATTATTATTTTGTATTTATAATATGGACTGTTATTATATTTACAGTAATTCAAATGTATGGGGTCATTATGATTTTTAGGAAATTACTTTATTTCAAGGATGCATTGAATTGATCAAAAAAGACAGTGAAGTAATTTTTTACAGTATATTATTTTAAAACAAGTGTAATAACATTCATTTACAGAGTTTTTAAGCATGTTGGTGGTTTTCATTGCTATAGCTTCAGTGTTGTTGAGATGCAGATAGATCTTGTTGCCCCAAATTTAAAAAGACTAAATAAAAATGACATAGTGGACATTGTTATTTTGGTGAGTAAATACCACATTTACACATGCAAATGGAAGAAATGTAAACCCTACTTTACTATATTTCATAGATTTTGTGAGAATATTTCAAAGTTAAAAACTAAGTACAAGCCTAATTCTAGTTGGGACATTTTGTGAAATGATAAAATCTGTGATTTGTTCATTCTATTTAACTTTTATTTAATTGACAAAAGTACAAAGAAAAGATTTCCAAAGTTTTCACTGACCAACTTAAATGTATTTTGTAAATATAAACATATTTATTTATAAAATATTTATTTATTTGAAGTATGCATCCCACTCCAAAAAAGTTGGGACAGAGGCAAAATAAAAGTGAAAAGGTTATAGAATAACCAAATAAACTGCTTTGAAACACATCAAGCAGGTGAACTGGTAATAGGTGATGGTATCATGTTTGGCTATAATTGGAGCTTCTCAGTCTTCGCAAGCAAAGCTGGATCATGGCTCAAAATTTGTTTATATTAACAACATAAAATTAAGTTGGCCAGTGAAAATATTGGATTTTTCTTTGTACTTAAGTCAATTAAATAAAGGCTAAAGAGAACAAATGACATATGCTTAATTTTATGGCATTTCACAAAACGCCCCAACTTTTAATTGGGGTTGTAGAAAGACGGGAAACATATGCTCCTCACTTTCAAAATAGTTACTATTTTAGTGCTGTCCTGATTGATATATTTGTTATAGCCAATTAAATTTCAAATCTTGCTTTTTTGTCAGTGTGTTGTGCCAGCTATAATAATAATAATAAATGTTTCATAAGCAACAATCAGCATAATTTCTGAAAGATCATGTGACACTGAAAGCTGTAGTAATATACTGTAGCTTAGCATGAGAAGAAAACACATTTTAAAACACACATTTTTATATTTGTGAGCTTTGAATAAACTCTTTAGAAATGTGGTATTCAAACCAACCGCAGCCAATCAGCAAACAAAAAGTATTAATATTAATTTTTCTAAACAAGAAAAAATATCTCTTGCTTTATCGTGTCTAAATGTTTGCTATTGTTTTGACGCAGCAGCTGCGCTACAGAAAGTCAAGCAAACACTGAAGTACTGAAGTCGTTGCTAAGGAAATGATACACCATCAGGTCTAGGAGCGGGAGTAATGGTATAAACTAGCAGTGAACAGCACTACTACACTGACCGCGAACAGAGCGACACGTGTGTTAAAGCACATCGATCCCGTTATAATCAGTCGTTCAGTAACAACCGAGCACGAGCGCTACAGTAAACGGATGTTCTATTCTATTGTCTGCGGTATTCCACGCGCCTGCGCTACCGACAAGTTGAACAATAGATATCGAAAGTGCGTTTTGATGTATCCAGTGTAGAGACCGCGTAAGGATGTGGCAGGCTATTTTCTTTTGCAAGTTTCAGCTCATACATCTTTGGTATAAACTCGTCTTCACCAAACACCCCCCAGGAACAGCTCAACGACCCCCTTTCAAAAATATTGCGGTACCTCCCCCGTTGAGAAACACTAATATAGAGGCTTAATTCACTTTACTACTTTGAAAGTTTTGCACGTCTTCGTGAAAAAAATATTTAGACAACAATAAGTAGAGTCACAGACATCAAGCATCTGGATATGAATCTCAATAATGGTGACAATTAAACAAAATATTCATATTAGCCCTGATCATCACAAAACAAGCTTTTTGTTCATTGTCACCACATTCATGTGCTGATTCTTGATGTTTGTGTGTGAAAAAGACTCTGTTCAAAAACATAAAAGAAAATCCAAAAAAAAAAAAAGTCATAATATCATAATTGCAAAACTTTAACCTAACATATTCAGTAACAAGGTTCTTCATATGTAGCGTGAGTCACACTACTATGATCAACAAACTATTGATCATAAATAACCAGCTTTATTTGAACTGTTTTTCTATAGCAGATTCTACTAAAACAAATGTGTTTTAATAACACATAGTTACAGAACCGGAGTTTGTAAAGTCAAGGGTCAAGAGCCCAACTAAAGCAAATGCTTATCTCCACAATGGTGACTTCAAACTTTATTATTTTCAATAAAAACATTAACATATAAACATCTGTTAATTCTCAATAAGAAGTTTTGTATGAAAGAAATAAAGTCAGACTAGATGCTGAGATCTAGAGAGATCTGTTAGTGTTTCATGTTCTGTTGCTGTCAGTCATGTGATGTTTAAGTAATTAATTAATTAGTTAATGAGTTAATTTCACAGTGAAGGTGTTTGTTTGTAATAATTTAGGAAATGCCTGTAAATTAACAGTGTTGTTAACTTATTTATATGAAGAGATTTGACTTTAATTTGAAGGTTTTTGTTTGGCACCCTGTGCTGCCAGTCATTTGACCGTTTTTTTTGTCTTTTGTTTTACAGTCAAGGTGTTTGATCATTAAATTCAGGAAATAGCTGCAAAATAACAGTGTTTTTCAGCTTATTTAAATAAGGAGATTTTACTTTACTGCCAGTCATTTGACCGTTTTATCATCTAACGGATTTGTTACTGTATTGATTACAGATATATATATTTTTTGTAATTTTACATTATTTGTTTGTAATTTAAGAAAACAGAAAACATACTGTATAAAAATACAGCAGTTTTTCTGTATAAAAAAAATGTGAATTACTGTAATTTGTCATTAATGTCATAATACTTAAAACAACACCCAAGTTTTTAATTTAGAGATAGTTTTACAGAGTTTTGACTACATTTCAAAATAAAAGAAAACAACCTGAAAAAAAAAACACAGTTATTTTCCGTAAAATTACATTTTTTTTTTACAGTGTACATACATGTGTTCTCCTCATCATGAACAACAAACTGTGTTGAGTTACATTTATATCTGACAGTTTTCACAGTCCACCATTTTCTATTCTTACATCATGCCTCATATAGCTTTTGACAGGACATTGTGAGGTCATCTGATCAAACAGAAAAATTTGAAAGAAATGCTTTAATAATAATAATAATAATAATAGATCATTTCTTAGATTTTTGAGGTAAACACCAACAAATATAATGGATGAACCTGCAACAACTTGTTATGAGAGCCCAGGTTGCTCTGATAGTGGCCTTCAGCTCTTCTGCATTGTTGGGTCTGGCATATCGTATCTTCTTCTTCACAATACCCCATAGATTTTCTACGGTGTTACGGTCAGGCGAGTTTGCTGGCCAATTAAGAACAGGGATACCATGGTCCTTAAACCAGGTACTGGTAGCTCTGGCACTGTGAGCAGGTGCCAAGTCCTGTTGGGAAATTAAATCTGCATCTCCATAAAGTTGGTCAGCAGCAGGAAGCATGAAGTGCTCTAAAACATCCTGGTATACAGCTGCGTTGACCTTGGACCTCAGAAAACACAGTGGACCAACACCAGCAGATGACATGGCACCCCAAACCATCACTGACTGTGGAAACTTTACACTGGACCTCAAGCAACGTGGATTCTGTGCCTCTCCTCTCTTCCTCCAGACTCTGGGACCCTGATTTCCAAAGGAAATGTAAAATTGACTTTCATCAGAGAACATAACTTTGGACCACTCAGCAGCAGTCCCGTCCTTTTTGTCTTTAGCCCAGGCGAGACGCTTCTGACGCTGTCTGTTGTTCAAGAGTGGCTTGACACAAGGAATGCGACAGCTGAAACCCATGTCTTGCATACGTCTGTGCGTAGTGGTTCTTGAAGCACTGACTCCAGCTGCAGTCCACTCTTTGTGAATCTCCCCCACATTTTTGCATGGGTTTTGTTTCACAATTCTCTCCAGGGTGCGGTTTTCCCTATTGCTTGTACACTTTTTTCTACCACATCTTTTCCTTCCCTTGGCCTCTCTATTAATGTGCTTGGACACAGAGCTCTGTGAACAGCCAGCCTCTTTTGCAATGACCTTTTGTGTCTTGCCCTCCTTGTGCAAGGTGTCAATGGTCGTCTTTTGGTCAACTGTCAAATCAGCAGTCTTCCTCATGATTGTGTAGCTTACAGAACTAGACTGAAAGACCATTTAAAGGCCTTTGCAGGTGTTTTGAGTTAATTAGCTGATTAGAGTGTGGCACCAGGTGTCTTCAATACTGAACCTTTTCACAATATTCTAATTTTCTGAGATACTGAATTTGGGGTTTTCATTAGTTGTCAGTTATAATCATCAAAATTAAAAGAAATAAACACTTGAATTATATCAGTCTGTGTGGAATGAATGTATACATTATACAAGTTTCACTTCTTGGATGGAATTCAAATAAATCAACTTTTTGAAGATACTCTAATTATATGACCAGCACCTGTATGTATATATATATATATATATATATATATATATATATATATACACTACCGTTCAAAAGTTTGGGGTCAGTATATTTTTATTGTTTCTTTTTTTTTTTTTTTTTCAGAAATTAATACTTTCATTCACCAAGGAATATGTATTAAGTTAATAATTAAAAGTTTATTAAATGTTAATAATAAATAATTTACAGTCCTGTGAGAGATCATCATAAAATGCTGTACTACATAATCCAGCACTGCTTCAGTACAGACATACCAGTGGACATGCACACTTTTCTGTCTTCTTTGTTTGGGTGCAAGATGGCCATAATCATTCCTCACCCTGAACAAAGGACTTCCTTGGTCTTCCTTCTCTTCTGTAAAACAAGAAATTCTCTGCTTACTCTTAAAAATATAATTAAGTTAATTTTAAGTAAGATTCAGACCAGAGCATTTGATGAGTAAATGTCGATTAAAAAAATTTACCTGGGAAGGGCTGATCATGGCAAGACTCGCTGAGACTCAGTAATAGCTCTTTTAGTTTTTAGGAAGGTTTGTGAGGGTTTGTAAAGGAGCTGTTGTTTAGATATTGTAGAGACCTGAAAAAGAAGGACAGCACAATCTGTGAGTAATCCTGGAAGACAGAAAAGGAAGAAGATACTATTACATTACATGCAACTTGTTGGTTTACACATTAATGTGGGTTTTCTTTTTTTTTTTAGACTGTAAAAACAGCCTCTGTAATTATATGTTAAATTAAATAATTAAATTACATGTTAAATTAAATAATTCAATGTTAAATGCATCCATTTTTAATAGTAAGTCCTTAAAATCAAGCTACACATCTAATGAATTATTTTAAACATGTTTACATGCTAACAGGACACATCAAACTAGCATTTCCACTCGTGGAAACAGATAAATTGACATCATGTAATGTTGGACAATGAACTGACGGGGCCCATTTGAAGTAATTTATTAAGAAGCCAATGGACAATATAAAGTTTCTGACTGTGAGGGGCATCTGACTGCTTTCCAAAAAGGGGCACAACTGATTTACAAATATTGTGATAGTGTGAAATGAGATTGTACAGGGACTGAGGCAATGAGCAGTAGAGTAAACGCTGCAGGACTGTCTACAAGTACACTTGTACAATATCACACAAGTGTTCAACTGAATTACTGAATTATTAAGACTTTGATGTACTAATGGGGCATTTTTAAAACTTTTACCCAGTCCAATTACCCACACTTGTGGTCTTGGCCACTTTATAGTCACATGTATGCGACAGGAAGTGCGTGCGCAAGACTGTCCCAGGTCTTAATGATGCCAAACTGCAGTGTCCTTAAAGCACACTAAATCCACACCATTCTGAATACTGCTCAGGAGGCTTAGCGTATCCCATCATGCATCATGTTTTGGAATAAATCGTGAGATCTTGTGAGAGGTCACAGAAACCTTTCCAATGTAAGTTAAAAATGAATAATAATTATAATAATTAGATATTACAAATAATTTGGTAGTAAAACAAAGTGTTGCATGTTTTATGTAAAGTGAAGTATATTTATTTTATACATCATTTGCAACTGCTTTTTTATCCCTTAATTAGAAGCACCACAAATTAAATTGACATCTGTTATAGGGAGATACTGAACAGACATTTAGAAGTTTATTTTAAAACGCAAAGTTGAAACTAAAAATAAATCTCTGTAAACACTATTTAAGTGTGTCCCATCAGGTAATGAAAAGTTCTACACACACTTGTGGTTTTCATGTTCACTTCAACACTTGGGCCAAATACAGGAAATACGTCATATAAGTAGTCAAGGTGCAAAACTGCAGGTGTGGGTATTTGGACAGGGCAAAAGTTTAAGAAACAATATGTTATATATGTTATATATGCCGTGCAAATTATAACAGCAGGAATTTTTGATAAAAGGGTAAAACTAACACAGACCTACCACTGCAAATGTCTGCAAAGCTTTCTGTCTTCTCTGTTTCTAAATGAAGACGTCTCCACAAATAAGACTGGGCTGACTGCTTCATTTAGGTCTTCTCAGCCAAAAAAAAAAAAAAAAAAGGGAAAGAAAAGACAGTTATATAGAGAATGTTAATAACGATCTGTGTGCAAAATTTGTACTTTTTTTGATGTTGCTTTTTACATTAAAAGGTATTACAGCATAGAATAGTAAGTGTAGTGATTAATGTGGTATCTGTCATAAAATGTTCTAATGAGTTATATTGTTTCAAATCAAGAAACAGGTTTGGGCTGTCTGAAAATGATAATAATAATAATAATAATAATAATAATAAGAGTAATATCAGTTTTTTTGTCTCTTAGAAATGCACATTTGATAGTAGCTTGAGGATGCAGAGGTAATTTTTTATGGTTAAATTAATTCTGACTGTTTTTTTTTTTTTTTTAACATTGGTCTCCCATAGTAGCAAGCATACATTTTAAATCATGATAAACAGTTAAAACCACTCATAATAGTATCTCAATACCATGATAAAAATATAACTACACTGTAAAAAATTGCACTGTAAAATAACAGTAATTTACTGGCAGCTGTGGTTGCCAGCATTATACTGTTATTTTATAGCTCTCTACCGTTAATTTACAGCTCTTCATTTTTACAGTATGTTACCGTTATTATACCATGTGGTAACTCATTTTATTTTGGAAACCGATTGCTTCAAACCATTTGAGTTTTAAAAAAAAACTATTGTTTATATGGTGTTAGTACAGTGAACTTATTTAATTTGAGTCCACTAAGAAGAAATATTTCTTAATATAAACCCACAAACACTTAAAGTGTAATAAAGAAGCAATCGACTTTTACTCAAAACTTTATAGATTGTCATTAACTAACAATAGCACAAATTTGTGTAATAAAGTGCTTAGTAAAGAGATTGTCACTATATCAGCAATTCCACAATTACTGTCTTTAAATAAAGCAGTAAAACATCAGTATTTGTGGCTCATCATTGCCTGAAGCACAAGCTCTACTCTCCAGCACAATGGTGACCCACAAAACTAAATTAAACTGACAGATCTCTCTTGTACAAAAACACATCAGTTAGGCACAATCAAATATTTACTCTCCCTACCAGTTAATGACTTTGCATAATTGTTTTTCTATGAACATTCACTAATATTTTAGTGAAAATAACTTGATTTGCTTGGTAAATCTGACTGTTATGTTTTACAGTATATTACTGTTTTTTCTTGAATTAACAGTAATCTACTGGCAGCTCGGTTGCCAGCATGTTACTGTTTTTCTACAGTGTGTTGCCGTAAATTAATTACAGTTTATTACTGTTAAATTACATTTCATGCTGTTTTTTTTTTCCATCGTACATCTTTAACCCTTTAAAACCCACAGCAAAATCCTCAGTTTTAAATGAACACTTATAATGTGTCAACACTACAGAGTGTTTGAGTAATACTGAGTTAGTGCTGAAGTTAATGAGATAATTATATGATTGATCACGTTCTGATTGAGCATTAGTGATGAACACCAGCTGTTAACAAACTAAATTGCTGAATGAAAGAATAACACAAGAACAACTGACTTCAGCCACAACCTTAGATGACATCAACTGAAATAAAAAAAGACATTAAATCTCTCAAGATCTGATTAAACTCCTAAAACAGCATTACCAGCTTCAATTATTACCACACTGACTTTATTTCTGTCAGACGTCTACAGAAGAGAGCTGCAGAGGTTTAGGTTGTTTTTTTTTTTTTTTTCTTTTACTACCACAGTGGAGATCAGTGTTTACTTTAGTTGGGCTGTTGAACCTTGACATTTTAAGATTAATTTTAGTTTAGTTGTTATAATTGTGTATGTTTACAACATGCTTGTTATGATAAAAAAAGAAAAATAATAATAACAAATAAATAAATAAATAAATAAATATGAATGGCTACAAAGAAATATAGAATTGTTTATGGTTTGGTAACAACAGGTTTTATCCAGTGTCTTTTCATTTTTTGAATATTGATGTGAAATTAAAAAAAAAAAAAACTTCAGCACAATTTAGATACACACATCAAGAATCATCGTATGAATCTCAACAATGGTGAGAAGAAGTCATAGGTGAGGTTTTGTAGTGTGCTGATACCCAGCATGAAGCTTTCATATGTTGATTCTTCATGTCTCTATTTGAGTATAAATGTTACAGTAGTTTTAAATTTTAACTATTAAATCCTTCGTTTCTGGTTGCCACATTATTAAAAGATCTCATGCTGTAACACACTTAGCAAAAAAAAAAAAAAAAAGCAGCAACAAATAAACACACACTCAAAAATAGACTCTTAAAGAGTCTCACAAAACTCAGAACTAGTTCAGTAGATGACATTTATGCCCAACTAGACATAGCTGACATCAACTGACCGGCATTGCTGTAACTAATACATCATAAAAACCCAATTACAGCAAATATATTTATGTTTTAACATCAAGAGTCAGGAGCCCAATTAAAGCAAACACTGATCTCCACAATGGTATCGTCAAACAATACAATAAAACATCATCATCTAAACATCTGTTCATTCTCAATAAGATCTTCTATAGACATCTGACAGAAATAAAATCAGTCTGGTTAGAAATGTGTGAAGTTGGTAAAGCTGTGTGTTGAGTTGTTTAAATGTTCAGTTGATTTCATCTAAGGCTGTGGCTGAAGTCAGTTCTATAGTTCTTGTGTTTGTCTTGTTTCTCTTTCAATCAGTGATTCTGCTCATTAACAGCAGCTGTTCGTCAGTGTCTGAAGTCACTCATTAGTTTTCATTATCTCTGTAAGGTGGACTATATTAGTAAACTCATGTAGGGAATAGTGAATGAGGGTGTAGAGTTTGATTTTAAACACAGTCTCTGAGTGTCGATTTTGAACGCTGTTAATTCACGATACATAGCAGCAGGCTACTTTTTCGAAAATGTCAAATAATACCCAGAATGCACTGTTTTAATGGAAAACAGCATGTTACTGTCAAAATTTGGCCGTTTTTTACAGCAATTTTTAACAGTGTACATAGTTTTATAGGTAGCCTCTTTGTATGAAAAACGGTAGTCTAAAAACATTCAGTATTAAAATTCAGTGTGAATATCCCACATTGCTGCCACAATACCATGGTGCAGTGAGTGTTACTACAGTAAATCCATGGTAAATGATGGCGATGTGTAGATTGAAAAGTCTTCTGACTGTCTCGTTGCACACAGCTTTAAACTAGTTTGAATCACAGAGTCATTTGTGTTAATCGCTGATTTCAAGTGTTTCACACTGGATCTCACAGCGCTGTTTAGAGCTCGCGTGACCAAGCTGTTCACATATCGCGTCTTTTGCGCGTTCAAGTTCGTTATTTTAAATGTCAGCGCGCGGCATCGAAATCGGTTTTTTCCAGACGCGTCCGCGCCGCATCGAGATAATAAATGCATCTTCTGTAGTGAGCTCGCGCAGGGCGGCAGTTTAAACTTTTAAACCGGTCCGTGTGCCGCGATTCAAATGAGTCGCGCTGTTTCGTTTCGCTTTTGGCACATAAAAGTTTTTTATTTATTTATTTTATTTATTTATTTTATTTTATTTATTTATTTATTTATTTATTTTGCAATAAAGAACAACAAAGGATACAGTGCGAACAAAACAAATAGTATGTACAAAGGATACAAGCAATCTTTCAATAATAAACAAATTATGGATCAAAGATTAACAGAAAAAGTAATATAACAGACACAATTCTTAAGAAATAGAGACAAGTCAAAAAAAAAAAAAATAAATAAAAAGGAAGAAGAGAGGAGGGCATACACATAGAAATGCAAGTATATTAAGGAAGAATATTAAACATGGCACAAATTCTAGATGTGTTTACAGCTTTCTTGTTAATAGATGTTGAAATTGTATTTAAATACAACATCAGTTCTTGTATGAAGATGTTAAAGTGGGGCTTACATTTAGTATATTTACATTTATGGACATAAAACTTTCCAAAAAACAACAGGAGATTTATACAAAAACTCACATTAAATAAATTCTGCTCTTTAGTATAAAACCCAAAAAGAATGTGTCTATAACATAAAGCAAAATCATAAAAAAACATTTTGGACAATCAAAGCATTAACATTATTCCAAAAGGACTGAACAAAAGGACACTCCCAAAACAAATGAGCTACAGATTCAGAAGAAATTTCACAGAAAGAACAAGTCGTATCGATGTCACTTTTGAATTTCTGCAAAAACTGCTTGACTGGATAAAATCTGTGAATTATTTTATAGAATATTTCTTTAACTTTATTTTTTTATTTTTTTTTTCCAAAATATATTTATTTGCATTTGTTTTAAATACAGAACAATACAATACATTAAAACAAAGGAAAAAGAGGAGAAGAAAAAAAAAACAAACATACATAAAAGAACCTTACAGAACATCAAAACATGAAAAAAATAAAAATAATAATAATAATAATAATAATAAAAAAAAAAAAAAAAAAAGAAAACACACACATCTCAGCTACTTTCTGTACACCAGCATTCACAGCTGTCCATTTAACAAATTAACTTTAACCTTTTCGGAGTATCTAGTTATTTTTTAACAGAAATCACATTATGTAATGGAGATACCCAGTACATAGAGATGAATGTTGAATATCAGTCATCTCCTGCTGTCAAATCCTCTTGGTTACAGTAGTATAGAAATGGAGTCCAAATATTGTAGAAGTCTTTAAGTTTCCCTTTAACTGCATAAGTCAGCTTTTCCATGGCGAGGTTGTTAGTCATTTCTTTAATCCAAAGGATAGAGGAAGGACCTTGTATCTCCTTCCATTTTAAAGCAATAGCCCGTTTGGCCTGAAGCAAACTAAAGTCAATTAGTTTGCGTTTATTAGTGTTCACCACAAAATTTACTGGATATATATGAAATAAACAGAGTTTGGGACCACAAGGAATATTTTCTTCAGTCAGTTTACCAATCATAACCAGAATACTCTTCCAAAATGTTTGAATCTCAATACACTCCCACATACAATGGTAAAGGGTTCCAATATCTTGTTTACATTTTAAACAACTGTCAGGAATATTTGGATTAAACTTATGTAATTTGACTGGGGTAATATATGTCCGCATGAGCCATTTATATTGCAGCAATCTGCATCTAGTATTGACACTATATGTTTGCGCAAACAAACAAGAATCCATCCATTCATCTTTAGAAATATCTTCCTGAAGGTCATTTTTCCATGCAGTTAAATAGGACATAGAACTTTCTTTTGAACCCTCTAAAAGTGTATTATAAAAAAAAGATAGATTGCCTTTTTCCCTTAAATGTTTCAAAGTATGTTCTTCTATACACTCAAAAAAGTCAACTAGTCACTTACTTGATTCAAATATGTCTGATTAACAAGAATAAAACAAGTTTACTTATGTTAAGTGATTCATTCTTGTTATTTGAAACTAAATTAAGAAATAATCAAATGAATTAGATAAGAACTTGTTGATTCAATGAGACTGAGGCACTTCAGATCAACGACTCTCTCTGGTGAGTCACTAAATAAGTTTTCATTTCAGAGTGTATAAAACTTCTTATCTGTAGATATTTGAAGAAGTGTTTCTGAGGAATATCATATTCTCTCATCAATTGTTGGAACGACATCATTATACCATCCTTATATAAATCTTTTACTTGTTTTGCTCCCTTGTACATCCAATTTTTAAACCCCCCATCATTTCTCCCAGGCACAAACATTGTATTACCCCAAATTGGTGACAGACTCGAAAGTTTAATTGTTTCACCTAAAAAGTCATGTGCTTCATACCATACACCAATAGAATTTCTAAGGAAAGGATTATGTGTAGATTTTTTTAGCATTTTAACTGAAGAAGAATGAAGATACATCTCTAATGGAATTGTTATTCCATTTTTTTCTATATCTATCCATGCAGGAGGGTCTGTTTCTATGAAGTAATACATAGCAGAACACAATTGAGCTGCCCAATAATAAAGCTTTATATTTGGTACTTTAAGCCCTCCCCTTTCATATGGTAAATAAAGTAGGGACAGACGTAACCGAGGACGCTTGTTATTCCATATAAACCTTATGAACATTTTCTTGAGTGTTACAAAGAATGTAGCTGGAAGAGGAAGAGGAATTGACTGAAAGAGATACAAGAATTTAGGCAGAATTGACATCTTTATAATATTTATACGTCCAATCATTGAGATAGGCATTGCATTCCATCTCTCGAGCGAATCCATGACTTTTTTTATTAATGGGTCATAATTAATTGAAATAATCTCTTTTATATTTGTGACTATCTTAATTCCTAAGTATGTAAACCCTTCTTCAGAACTGAAAAATTGTTGCCTATTGTTTGTAAAGTTTCTCCTTTCATCTATGTTTAATAACAGCAAGGCACTTTTATTATTGTTAACTTTATACCCTGAGAACTCTCCAAATACTGTTAATAAAGTGTTAAGTGCTTGAATTGAAAGTTCTAGATTACAAAGAAAAACAATAATATCGTCTGCAAACAAAGATAAACGGTGTTCTCTCTCACCTATTATTATGCCTTTAATTTCAGGACTACTCCGAATTGCCATTGCAAGAGGTTCTACTGCGAATAAAAACAACAAAGGGGACAGTGGGCACCCTTGACGGGTGCCTCTACTTAAATTAAAGGGCTTTGAAATTTGGTTATTTGTTATTATTTCTGCTTGTGGATCATTGTAAAGTAATTTGATCCATCTAATATACCCATCACCCAACCCAAATCTCTTAAGCACTTCGAAAAGATACCTCCATTCAATTCTGTCGAAGGCTTTTTCCGCATCCAACGACAGAATTGCATGGTCTTTGGCATTTTGTTTTTTATATATTATATTTAAGACTCTTCGTATGTTATGAAAGTCTTGTCTTCCAAGCACAAACCCATTTTGATCGTTCATGATAAGGTTTGGAATGTAAGTTTCAATTCTCTTAGCTAGGGCCTTACAAAGAATCTTGGTATCGCAGGACATTAACGATATGGGCCTGTAGGATGATTTTTCATTGGGAGGTTTACCTGGTTTTAATATAAGAGTAATTAGAGCTGATCTTAGAGAAGGGGGTAATATTCCTTTTCCCAAAGATTCATTAAACATTTCAAGTAAGTGTGGTAGAATTTTCCTTGCAAATGTTTTGTAAATTTCCATCGGAAGGCCATCCGGTCCTGGAGCCTTACCGTTACTCATGTCCTGTAGAGCCTCTGAGAGCTCTTCTATACTTAGGTTCTTTTCTAAATTACTTCTTGTCTCCTCTGATAATTTTGAAAATTGAATTTTATCAAGAAAATAATTTTGCCCCTCTGAATTGTTGGTGTTTTCCGATTTATACAAATTTTCATAATAGAGTTTAAAAATATTATTTATTTCCATTGGGTCTGCAGTCTTCTCCCCATTCTCTAAGAAAACTGAATTGATGGCTCTATCTGTTTGCATTTTCTTGATTCTCCACGCTAGAAGTTTTCCGGATTTTTCCCCCTGATCATAATATGACTGTTTTAGCCACATTAAGTTCTTAGATATTTTACTGCTAGTTATTTCATTATATTTGGCTTTCAGTACAAGACGGTCTTTCTGCTTTGAAGGATCATTATTGCTAAAAAGATGCTGTTCTAGTACTTTAATTTGTTTCTCCAGGTCTACTAATTGTGCCCGGTAAATTTTGGATCTGTATCTTGTATAACTTAATATCTCCCCTCTAATATATGCCTTGAAGGCCTCCCATTTAACTGAGGCACTCGTCTGATTTGTATTACTTAAAAAATATAGATCTATTTTATTATCCAGAAATTTTACAAAATCATGATCAGAAAGCCAACTTGCTTGAAATCGAAATCTGGGAGGAGGGAGTACAAGATTGTCTAATTGGATTGTAAACAAGACAGGGGCATGGTCGGACAATAGGATACTATCATACCAACTTTTACCTACCTTTGCCACTAAACCATTGGATATTAAAAAATAGTCTATTCTTGAAAATGTTTTATATGTATTCGAAAAACATGAGTATTCTTTCTTGCTTGGATTGAGATACCTCCAAATCTCAACTAAATTTAAGTCTGTCATAGACTTCAAGATAATTTTTTTAGACTGTTGATGGGTACTATCTACTCCTGAAGAGCGATCATTCGCAGGGTTTAGTACACAATTAAAATCTCCTCCAATTACATAATTTCCGGTATAGGCTGAGATAGTGAAAAAGAAATTCTGAAAAAAGGAGGGGTCATCTACATTAGGAGCATATATGCTTATTAAATTAATATGTAATGTCAAAATTGTACCATTAAGAATTATGTATCTCCCTAACGGGTCTATATATTGCTGTTTTAACTGAAATGGAATGGACTTATGTATAAGAATCATGACTCCTCTAGCTCGAGAGGTGAAAGATGCATTGAAAACTTGTCCTGGCCATCTCTTAATGACTCTACTAACATCGTCTTTTAATAAATGAGTTTCTTGTAAAAAGATTATGTTGGATTTCATTTGCCTAACATAAACAACCACTGCCATCCCACCCACCTGCATTCCCCCAACTGGAAAGCACAATAATACCCCTTACAATGAACCTTGGTTATGAAACATGTTAGATCCATATAATATGGAGCAACATTTGGCAAGCCTACTCTCATTACTATCAGCCCTGGGCTCGCTACCCAAAGAAGAACATAACTGGGCTCTGAATTTTATAACAAGTCCCACCCTATAGAACATCAACCTAATTTAGATTGACAGGTGTACCTCTACACATGAACTTGTTTACTCATATTGATGAAAATATTGGTGAAAGGTAGAACCAATTCAAACTACATTTAAACTGGCAAGGTGATTTGCCCAGATATATTTTGGTTCTGCTGAAATATAATCAAAATTTCAATTCCACGTAAATATAAACATCCGGGCAACTTGGAACAAAAAATGGAAATAAGCGTGAATCATTAATTACTAAACACAGAGTTGAAGTCCTGATGAGTCCACACTTACTTGTGTTACAATGTTTAAGCTGTGGTACGTACTGACCGAACAAAATCATCTGCCTCCGCAACAGTTTTAAAGACATGCTGCTGGCCGGCGTGTGTGACTATCAGGTGCGCTGGGTAAAGCATCCCGTAGCGTATCCCCATGCCTCTAAGTTGTGCCTTTACTCCGTCAAACTGTCGCTGCCGCTGACGAGTCTCAGCTGATAGATCTGGAAACAAGCTGATCCGTTGCCCTTCATACCTTAACTCCTTCATTTTCCTAGCCGCTCTTAAAGCCTTCTCCCTGTCCTGGTAGTTCAGGAACTTTATCACGATCGCTCTTGGAGTTGACGGGCGGTTCGGGTTAACTTGTCCTACGCGGTGCGCTCGTTCAGTGACCGGTGGAGATCCGAACTCATCTCTCAGAATCGTGGGGAGAAAATTCTCGATGAAGGCACACATATTAGATCCTTCCATTTTTTCTGGCAGGCCAAGTAGTCTCAGATTAGAACGCCGTCCTCTGTCCTCCAAATCCTGCACCTTATTTCGTAGAAATTCTGTTGTTTCTTCGAGTTTATTAACTTTGTGTTGAAGGGCTATTACGTCCTCTTCAGCTTGCGAGATCCTCTCCTCAGCCGCTCCCATTCGTTGCGCTTGTGACAGTAAGTCCGATTTTATGCCGTTTATGGCGTCCATCGTGTCAGTGAATTGTTTCGAACAGTCTTCTCTCAAGGACTGAACCGCACGTAGGATATCGTCGTTTGTGGCCGCGTTATCTTCACTCTGTGGCTCAGCTAGCTTCTTGCTAGCTAGCACCTTGCCTTCCTCCTCCATCTGCCCAGACGGCTTCAAATGTTGTGCAGGTTTGATGGTTTTGGGTGGCATTTTGTCCCGGCGAACTTTAAAGTGATTTTCCAAACACTTATTATACGAGTTCTAGCCTTTCTGAAAGAGTTTAAACGAATATTCAGCAGCGAGCCCGATTCACGCAACTTATCAGCTGCACACCATAACCGGAAGTCCCCTTAACTTTATTTGTTAAAAAAAAATCTCTGAGGGAGTGACCAAACATACAGCCATTTAATGCCATCAAAAAGGTTGTTCCAATAAGAAATGGAGAAAGGATTTGAAATAACAAGGTCCAAAAATAAATACCTGATTTTGTTATTGGACTTTTGGACAGAGAAACAAATAGAACCAACCACAGTGGAATCAGGACTAGGAGGGCAAACAGAAATCGATGAGCCACTGTTAATATTTATAAAGAACATACAAATTTCCGAAGAGATGGCCTTTAAAACTGTATTAAATTCTTTCCTAGATATGGAAAAGTGATATCTTAAAATAAAATCAGAATAACTGTACAGATTGCCATCATTGTTAAATAATTGATTCACTAACATCACTCCATTACTGAACCAGTTTTCAAGAAACAAAGATTTCCTCTTATGTAAAATATTACAATTGTTCCAAATAAAAAAACTGTGTGGCGAGAAATTATGCTTATAAATAAGTTTCCAAACCAAAAGCATTTGTTGATGAAAACAGGAAAGTTTGATAGGAAGTTTACTAATAGAATAATTGCACAATAATAAAAAATGTATACTTTTTGTATATTGTGGAAATATGTATATATGTATATTGTGGAAAAAGCGTTTTAGCCAATTAATTTTTAAGGTATTATTAAGAGAATCAAAGTCAAGAAAATTTAAGCTGCCCTTAATATAAGAATTTAAAATAACTGATTTTCTAATATAATGAGTCTTATTTTTCCAAAGAAATTTGAGTAACATCACGTCTGTTACGGAGTGAGTGAGGCGAGAGGCGAGCGGATCCATGTGCAAGCTTTTATTAAAGGGACGAGACAGATACATGGTTGAACAGGCAGGGTCAAACAACAATGGCAGGCGGGTATAACGAAGGCGATACACAATAGAAGTCCGTAAACAGGCGAGGGTCGATCCGAGGTGAAGGTAATCAGTAAGGGGCTGAGCGAGGAGAATAAACCAACAACACGAATGAGAGTGCAATAGGCAGGCGGCGAACAGTCGAAACGGGGAAGCCAGGCGAGGAAACTAAACACGGGAAAACTCGGGAACAAGGAAACTAGGAAACGCTAATAGAAATAATAACAACAACAATATTCCGTGGCTTGCATGGGGAAAGACCGGGGCTTTTATAGCGCGCCTGATTGGCCACAGAAGTGGACGCAATCAGAGCGATGGGTGATGGGAGTAGTAGTCCGGGGTGCAATGCAACAGTCTGTGTGTAGTGACAGGGTGAGAGCGACATCTGGCGGTGAGCGGACCGCAGGACACCGACCAGATTCGTAACATAGCCCCCCCCCAAGGAGCGGCTTCTAGATGCTCCAACCGAAAAACAGTCCTGGGGAGTGGTGGGAGGGCCAGGAGACTGAGGCAGAACTGGCAAGGCAAGAGCCTTCCAGGGTGGAGCCGGAGGCGGAGCAGGAGGCGCAGGGGCCCTCCAGGGCGGAACCGGAGGCAGAGCAGGAGGTGCAGGAGCCCTCCAGGGTGGAACCGGAGGCAGAGCAGGTGGTGCAGGAGCCCTCCAGGGCGGAGCAGGAGGCGCAGGAGCCCTCCAGGGCGGAGCCGGAGGCAGAGCAGGAGGCGCAAGAGCCCTCCAGGGCGGAGCAGGAGGTGCAGGAGCCCTCCAGGGCGGAACAAGGACCCGCGTCAAGGACTGGGACCTGGGGAGAGCAGGGACAGAGGAGGTAGACAGACTAGGGACAGAAGCAGAAAGTTTAAAGGTTAACGCCGCCACCATAGGAGGTTCTACAGCTGACGCTGACACCTCTGGAGGCAGTGGCGCAGCTTCTCCGACTGGTGAGGCCTCTGGAGCTGACTTGTGGGAGCAGACTTGAGACCAGACGGGACCTCTGGGGCAGACTGGTGAACAGACATGATCTCAGGAGCAGACTCATGAACAGACGTGACCTCAGGAGCACAGTGTGCAGCCCACACACACCAAATGGCAACCGCCATTAAGGGAAGAGCAGTGGCGGGTGGCAGGACCTCTTTGATGATGGATTTTGACGGTGTTGATGCCACTGGGATGTTCGCTGCCCTCACTGACACTAGTGATGGGTCCAGCACACTGGCCATCCTAATAGGCCGTGACCTTGGGATGTCAGACGAGACATGGCGAGACTCTGGGCGGTCAGACGAGACATGGCGAGGCTCTGGACAGATAGACGAGACGTGACGAGGCGCTGGGCGGTCTGACGGGACGTGACTCGACTCTGGGCCGTCAGGCGGGACGTGACTCGACTCTGGGCCGTCAGGCGGGACGTGACTCGACTCTGGGCCGTCAGGCGGGACGTGACTCGACTCTGGGCCGTCAGGCGGGACGTGACTCGACTCTGGGCCGTCAGGCGGGACGTGACTCGACTCTGGGCCGTCAGGCGGGACGTGACTCGACTCTGGAACAGCAGCAATAACTTCACTTGGCTCATGAAGATCAGCTGTGGTTTGACTTGGTTCGTGGAGACTGGCTGTGACTTGACTTGATTCGTGAAGACCGGCTGTGGCTTGGCCTGGCTTGTGAAGACCAGTAGTGAATTGACTTGACTCTTGGAGATCAGCAGTGACTTGACTTGGCTCATGAAGATCAGCAGTAACTTGACTTGGTTTGTGATGACCAACTGTGACTTGACTAGGCTCTTGGAGATCAGCTGTGACTTGACTTGACTCCGGAACGACGGCTGTGACTTTGCTTGACTCAGGAACGACAGCTTTGACGTTGCTTGATGCAGGAACGACCGCCTTGACGTTGCTGGACTTGGAAGTTTGACTGGACTTGGAAGCTTGACTGGACCTGGAAGCTTGACTGGACTTGGAAGCTTGACTGGACTTGGAAGCTACAGCTGTAGCTTGACCTGACTCTGGAACAACAGCCGTAGCTTGACTTGACTCAGGAGACATGGCTTTAACTTGACTTGACCTTGGAGGAGCGGCTTTAGCTTGGCTTGGCCTGGGAGACACAGGTGTAACTTGACTTGACACTGGAACAACAGCTGTATACTTGCTTGACTCAGGAACTACAGCTTTGGCTTGACTGAACGTTGAGGCTTGACTTGACACTGGAACAGCAGCCGTAGCTTGACTTGACACACGGACGCTTGACTTGACCCTGGAACAACAGCTGCAACTTGACTCGACTCAGGGGTAGCAGCCGTGACGTGATGAAGCGCCATTTTAGCTGCCCATACCGCCATTAGGGGTGAGTCCAGCACGGAAACACAGCTGCAACTTGGTTGGACTCTGAAACTTGACTTAACTCATGAAATACAGCTGTAACTTGACTAGACTTGGAGACTTGGCTTGACTCAGGAAACACAGCTGCAACTTGACCTAACTTGACAACTCTGTTGTCGGCGTCACTGCATGAGCGCGCTCTAGTGTGGCCGCCATTTCACGAGCGAGCCAGGCGGCCAGAGTTTCTGTGGCGTCGCGTTCCTCATCCGCGACACCCACGGTAAAAGCAGAACCCACACACAATAGGGCAAAGCCCATAAAAGCCACCAGAGAAGAGCGCAGACCCTCGCGTCTCAGCCTCTCCCTTAACGGCTGGTTTATTCCATCACAAAAAATTTCTATTAGACAAATGTCCGGGAGATCTGAATAGTGTGAGATGGCCAAAAATTCTCGGGTGTGTTGTTCAAGTGATCTTGGTCCTTGTTTTAATCTGCATAGAGTCCTGTTTGTGTCCATACCTGAAGAATGTCCGGGTGAAAAGCTGCTGGATCCTTTTGTGTCTGAGTATTCTGTTACGGAGTGAGTGAGGCGAGAGGTGAGCGGATCCATGTGCAAGCTTTTATTAAAGGGACGAGATAGATACATGGTTGAACAGGCAGGGTCAAACAACAATGGTGAGCGGACCGCAGGACACCGACCAGATTCATAACAACGTCAATCATTTTACTGGTAGGTTTATCAACATATAAAGAATGAGCAGCATAGGATAATCTAGAGATACCTTCTGCTTTAGTAAGCAAAGTCCTGCCTTTCAGTGATAAATCTCTTAATAACCAAAGATTAATTTTTTTTTTTGTTCTCTCCATAATTGGGTTAAAATTCTCCTGACATCTTAGTTTAGTATCTTTTATTATTTTGATTCCTAAATACGTGACATCCTCTTTGATGGGAATATTGCAGATAGAGGTTGCAGCACATTTTTTAATCGGAAGTAACTCGCATTTATTTATATTAAGCAGAAGGCCAGAAGCATTTGAGATAGATAAAAGAGACGTTAAAGCAACTGGGATCTGAGAGGAATCTCTTAGAAACAACGCAGTATCATCTGCCAGGACTCTCTTTAATATGTAAACATAAAAATTGTGTCGCTATTAGAAAAAGATATGGGGAGATGGGACAACCTTGCCTTACACCACGTTTTAAAGAAAATCTAGGAGAAGTGCCATTAGTAAGTCGGATAGAGCTATTCCCATTATGATAAAGCATTTTAACACAATTGCAAAAAAAAACTACCAAAACCAAGTCTGTGCAAAGCCTGTAACATAAAATCATGTTCTAAACAATCAAATGCTTTGTAGTAGTCAAGAAAGAGGATAAAACTGTCAGTGGAAATAAGATCCGAGTAATCCAACAAATCTAAGATCAGGCGTATATTATTAGACATATGTCTCTGGGGTATAAAACCTGATTGGCACTCATCAATTATATTATTAAGAATAGATTTTAATCTCTTTGCTAAAACTAAGGCAATAATTTTATAATCAGTATTCAATAAAGAAATCGGGCACCAATTTTCAATTAAAAGAGGATCTCTATTGGACTTGGGAATTAAAGTTATTAGCCCCTGACATAGAGAGGGAGGAAGTGTTGTTTTTTCAATACTCTCTAAAAACATTTTATGTAAGAAAGGAGCCAATTTTTGATTAAACACTTTATAAATCTCTGCAGATAGCCCATCGGTACCGGGGGATTTGTTACTTTTTAGATTACCAATTGAGTCAACAATTTCTGAAAGACTAATAGGTGCATCACATAGACTACAATCTTCATCACTAATTTTTTTAATGTGCGATAAGGAATCAAAAAATTCAGTGGCTGATTCCTGACAAAATTTAGAGGAATATAAATTCTTATAAAATCCGGCACAAAAATCTGCAATTACCTTAAAGTCATCAGTTACTTTCCCATCAATACACAATTGTAGAATATAATTTTTAACTCGTTGCCTTTCCAGCCTAAAGAAATAGGCAGAATTCTGCTCACCCTCCTCTAACCAATTCCGACGAGATCTGATGAAGGCACCCTCAGCTTTCTGTTTACATATGTCTTCTAATTGATGTTTCTGATCTATAAGCTCAGTTCTCTCTGAGTCAGTAAGATCTTCCATTTTTTTATATGATAAAGCAGTAATTCTAGCCATAATTTGATCTTCATTATTTTTTCTAATTTTTGCTAATGAACTGCAATATGTTCGACAATACTTCCCAATTTCAAATTTAAGAAGTTCCCAATTACTGCAAAATGTTTTCTCTTTATTAGCTTTATCCCAATAAAAGGAAATTAGGTTGTCAAGTTTAATTTGAACTTCATTATGTTGAAGAATTGAAATATTAAGTTTCCAATATGAGGGCCTTTTACTCAAGGAAGTAGAAGACACAGTTGAAACACAGATGAAAATGGCCTTATGATCAGAAAACAGAGAGGGAAATATATCGGTCTTTATATTTGATAATTCTACTGAGGTTAGCCAAAAATCCAGTCAGGATTGGCTAGAAAGTGAATTATTGTTCCAGGTATACATCTTTGCATGGGATGTGTTTCTCGCCACACATCGACAACTGAAAATTTTTGCATAAAGAATAACAAGTAGTCAGAGTTAGCATTAGTAGGTTGAGGGGGCCATCTATCTAGGTATTATTTAAAACTACATTAAAATCACCACCAAGAATTAAGGAAGAGTTTGGGAATTTAGATAACATATGAATTGAACGTATTCCTAATTTATCAAAGAAAACCTTGTTATCTTTTGGTGAGTTATACCCATAAATATTGGCAATAACACATGTCAAATTTGCAGACTGTAAAGCAAGTAAAATGTAGTGAATGTAGCAAAACAGATTGACTGCGTAGGACCAATCTGTATGTGTAAAAAACAAACTGTTGCAAATGTTTAAATGACATGTTGTGTAGTTACTGAAATAATCCGATAT
Organism: Labeo rohita; assembly: GCF_022985175.1. Classification (NCBI taxonomy): domain Eukaryota; kingdom Metazoa; phylum Chordata; class Actinopteri; order Cypriniformes; family Cyprinidae; genus Labeo; species Labeo rohita. The sequence continues at coordinate 3,483,717 of NC_066883.1, read as the reverse complement.
GTACAGCTCCGTCTTTCTTTTATCTGCGCTTACACTTTTGGCACGATTCTCCCACTGAGTTTTGCAAGCGTGAGGGGGAGGGCGGGGCCACCACCTTTTTGTAGCCAATCAAAAGAGACTCTCGCGGACTCCATTTACTCTGATTGGTTCAATAAACACATCACACGCCAAAACATTTCTCTTCATTTACTTCTCGCTGCCGGTGGAATGGTACTTTTTAATGTACATATACATTACAATAAATAAATAAACAACAACTTAATTAAAACATGATACTTATAAGTTGTGTACCATTAGGCTAGACTCTCACGTGTTCATCCTGAATTGTTAGCTGGTGTTAACATTATTGGTTTGGTTTGGCTTTACATTGAAATGCATATATCATATAATATAGCCTAATATATAGCTGATGTTAAACATTACAAAATGATATGTGACAATGCTCAACAATAGTATCAGAGTGCTATACTTTTGATAAAACCTTTTTACTATAACAATAAAGCTACATAAATCTGAATTTGACGATTTTCTAGACCATGTCTGTTTATTGTATTTAACTCTCAATTGTATACTTAGAAATTTTGAGATTTTGAAAAAAAAATTGTACAATCCCCTTAAATTATAACATGTTAAAGTGAATATATATATATATATATATGTATTCAGTGTATTGAACCAAATTTTAGTTACAAAACTGGAGTCGTCCCTGATCAGTAGACAGGTGAAATTATGCATGTTATTATAAATTACAAATTATGCTGCTAGTGCAGATACTAGGTCATGTTTAACACTGGCACCGCCAGGGGTCGCTGTACACCTAAAAACCTACAGCGGGTAAATTTTACCCAAGCACGACTACCGTTTTTATACGCCTAAAGAACATTTTATTTCAGTGTATTATGCCACTGTTTTCATAAAGAAACATCTAAATATGAGTGTGGGATATTCTGTGCACAGTTGGGTGGTTGGAACTCAGCTGGCCTAATTCTTCGGTTAGAAAGAACTGCAGCTACTCCAGAGTGAACATGTCCAATGTCTATGTTTATTAAGTTGTGTGGAAGTGTACAAAATGTGGTTTCTGTCAGAGAACAAATAAACATGATAAATATACATGTAATATTATGCAATGACAAAGACAAAAAAATAGAACAATACAATCTATATAAACTATATAATTGTCTGAGGCAATAAACAATCTAAAAAAGAGCCTTTTCACCTATAAGCACAAACTGCAGCTGTAATAAACAGACCGGGGCTGCTGCTGCTTGCTAGCGGTGTCAAATTACACTATGTGTGTGCGCTGTTTTAGCGCTCCCGTGTGCTCGTTACAATAATCATTAATATGCCGATAAAAGCCCGAATAAGTATTTACATGAACACACATGACAAACAACGCTATTATTCAAATGAATTAGCATCTTAATTTACAAACAACTGAATTATTCGCCAAATACGTGAGCATTACGGCTACTGTATTGTTACTGACGCAATAATTTTCCTGAGGTAAAATAAACTGAATCACGCTATGACACGCTCTGAAACACATCTATAATGATAAGAAATATTGTTACTTACGGAGTTATTAACGCACAACAATACCACACAAGGAAAAAACACTTTAAAGGAATAAACAAGCCAGGGAAGCTCCGTGTTGCTCTTCTATGCTGGATGCTGACGAACACTGAAAACTTTCTGCGCATGCACCAGACAAGTCCGAACAAGTTCAACTTGCGCATGCGTGAGGCAGGGAATTTTGTACAATGAGATCACAGTCAGATGAGCCGTCAGATGCTGACTCAAACTCAGGGCCGGCGCCACGGGGGGGCGTGAGGGGGCGTCGCCCCCTCACCGGCACTATCCCGCTCCCTCAGAGCACCATTAATGTTAAAGTGGATTTTAATGATAAAATGTACTATTTAGAAATCACATTTGCGAAGTGTATTGTCGTCCTATATTGAATAATAAGCTAAAATAACAATATTTAAATAAGGAGAGTCTGATAGGCAAGGTCAAATTTTGATTGGTCGTTTGATTAAGCGTGCTCACCCAACCTAACATCATGTAAAATTTCTTGCATTACGGAAAGCAAACTCGAAGGCTAGGCTACGAACATTAAATAATTTCAAGGTTGCATATTGCATGAACTGATTTCATCATGGACATTCGAAAATGGATTAAAAAGAAAGAACCTGCAGCTACTACTAGTACCTCTGACTCTGAGCTTCTAAGCAGTGTGGAGGTGGACGGTGACAGTGTAGGCCCGCTTACGCCACTGACAAACACTCAGCCCGCCAAAAGCAAGGACTCACCGTCACCGTCAAGTGTGCCAGAGGACCTCGGTAAAGACAAGCCAGTCCAGGTTCGTCTCAAGCAGTTTCCAAAAAAACAACAACATAAAAATGACTGTAAGCGGTCATTTTCACTGAACTGGTACAATGAGAGAGAATGGCTAGAATATTCAGAGCAAGCAGATTCGGCACTTTGTTTCCCTTGTCGGAAATTTGGTGGGAGTGACTCTGTGTTTACAAGTACTGGTTTTAACAACTGGAAGCACGCGACAGATAAAGCGAAGGGATTTCACAGACATGCTAACAGTAAAGAGCATCTGGCATGCATGGCTATTTGGAAAGAGCAGCAATTGCGATTTTCCACAGGAAAGGAGATTTCAACCCTAGTTAATTCAGATCAGCTTTCTCGAAATCACCTCTATGTGTCTGCAATTATTGACATTATCGAATTCCTGGTTTCAAACGAACTGCCATTGAGGGGTGCAGTTACTCAGTAACATGGTGCTTGAAGAGCTGGCAGACGTCGGTCTCGATACGGGTAAAATACTAAGTGTTATGACGGGGCCAGTGTAATGTCTGGAAGAGAATGGGCATACAGAAACTTATTCAAAACAAGTTAAACAGAGAAGTGCCCTACATCCATTGTTTTAATCATCAGTTACATTTCGTCATAGTACATGCTGTTTCATCCGAGAGCGCGGTAGAAGATTTTTTTGACGTTTGCAATGCGCTTTACAAATTTCTGAGAAAGCCCACTGTAGCTGCACAGTATAAGGGACAGAAGCTTAAACGGCTGCTGGATCAACGATGGACAGGACACCTTGATACGGTGTCTGTGGTGCTGAAATCGCACGACACACTTGTCGAGTTTCTGAATGAAATAGCGACCACAAGAAAAGGTGCTGATATAAAACTTGAAGCTGTTGGACTTCACAAAGCCATCACAGAACCAGCTTTCAAATTTCTTTTCTGTGTGATGTACAAAGTTTTGGGCCTGATGGATCCACCGAATAGAATGCTGCAAGCTGAACAAACCGATCTAATGACGGCAGTTCAGCTCATTCGCAGCGCTTCTTCATGCATTGAAAGTCTACGATCGGATGCAGAGTTTGCGAAACTGTGGGCTGAAAGCATAAAAAGTTCAGATGATGCGGTTCCTACTGCTCCGAAACGGCAGCGACAGGCCAGCAAGTCTCTGCAGGACTATATTGTAAATGAAAGTGTTGGCCAGCGTGAATCGAACATTGAACAGGAATGCAAGCGGCTGTTTTTTAACATTATTGACTCTATTCTCGGAGAAATGTCCGTGCGTTTCAGCGAACGTAATAGCCAGTACATGTCAGCTTTGGATGCACTTGACCCTGGAACTAAGAACTTTTTGGATGCGGGAAAGTGAAACCACTACTGGATTTAACGAACACCGAAATGGTAGAGTCTCAGTTCACCGTTGCACGCCAGTTTTGGCAAACATTGTGCACAGACCAGGACGAGAAAATGACTTTGGTCAAACTTCTTTCAAATTACTCCAGCGTTTTCCAAGCCATGCCAGTGGTGCTGACTGCCCTAAAACACGCACTAACATTTGGGGCCTCGACTGCTATGTGCGAGAACTCTTTCTCAACGTTGAAGAATGTATTTTCTGAGCACCGACGCAGCATGTTGCATAGACGAAAAGTGCATCTGATCAAGTTGGCATTCGAAAATGACCTTAGTAGAAAGTTCAGAGAAGAATGGAAAGAGTTACTGCTGAGGAGGTTTCACTCATCGAAGAGAAGATTGCAGCTCTACTGAGACTAAAGGTATGATTAAATATTTTGCTCGTGTTTTAAAGAGTTTGATGATTAGTCACAGTTGTCAGTGCTGTCAGGTTGTTTTAATACTCTGTTAAACAAACATGTAGGGTAGCAGGCATAAATTGCGTTTGATGGTGTTGTTGCGTGTCTGCATTCGTGGTAAAACTTCTGTTTTGTGTATATATATACACACATATAAAGACCGTTCATTCAGAGCTCTGGACGTTGCTCACTAGCTGCAGTTTTTGTGCTTGTAGCAGATATGTTGGTTTATGGCGTGTTAAAACTTAAGCAATGTACCATAGCTATCTGTTTTTTCTTACTTGGGAGTGTTATATTTGCATTAATATGATCGCCCCCTCTTTAGCGCTCGGCTGGCGCCGGCTCTGTTACAGTCTGCAGATTTTACAACTTTGAGAAGTAAAAGGATTTGTTATCCTGTGGCTCCCTCTAGTGAACAATATTAGTGTTACAGTCATCATCTCATTCCCATTGATATAAACTGCTGATATTTAAAAAACTGCTCTTGGTGCCCCGAGCATCAAGTTCATGATTTCTTATCCTGTCGTTTTACTACACATACATGGTTAAACTGGTTAGTGTAGCAAGACCATTGTTAATTTGTGGTTATTACGTTTTTTTTTTTGTTTGTTTTTTTTTACCATATTTAATTTTTGGATCTGTAGACACTAATGACTGAAACGTTATTTAGCCAACTGATTGTGTAATAATGGGTCAATACACTTGTCAGAAAGTAGGCCTATCTTCTAAACTATTGGATGAATCCAAGTTCTTTTGATACATTTTTGTCTTCAGGCTGTCTAGATGAAGATTACAAAATTTGGTGCTAATTGGGCAAATGCTCTAGGAGGGGTTTAAATGGTAAGTTCATCATAAATCTCAGAATGGCAGAATAATTTATTCATGGCAAAGATCAGATGGAAAAAAAGTTAGAAGTAATGCACAATATCAACATCAGTGGCAATTTCTATTTTATGATGAATTTAAAGAACCAGCACACCTCTATGGAGATAAAATAATGCCATAAAGATTTGCATGTGAAGAGCAGGTGTTGTGCAAGTGTACATAAGACTGTAAGCATAAATTAAATTTGCATGCGCAAGAGAAGCTTTGTAAAAGTGTAAATCGCGTTTCAAGCGTAAGAAAAAAAGATTTGCAGCGTTTTACTGTTACTCGTAAGTGTAATTCATGTATTGTGAAACTGCAGCTTCATGCTATCGCAAAATAAATACGATCTGCATTCTTCCAACTAGGGGTCGACCGATATGTGTTTTTCAGGGCCGATGCCGATACCGATTATTACATATCAAATGCACCGATAAACGATATTTTGAACCGATATGTGTCAAAATACAAATGTCACATTTTTTGTCAACACAGTAGCTTAGGAAAAGCTGAAAACAAAAATTACATTTGCCATTTAAAATTATAAGCAAAAGAACAAATCCGTTGGCTTGTAGCCATGACGAAATTAAATAACTTTTAACGAAAAAATGTCCCGACGTCGATTTCAGCGTCTCTCCCACAAAGGAAAATATATATAAATACAACAACAAGCAGTAATAGACTAAATGATAGATGTCGGTTTCTTAACAGTAAACTGACCATTTTCTAGTCCAAGCTGAACGTCCTTCAAGGACAGCGCATCCACACTTTGCTCTGCCATGTGCCATCCTCTGTCTGTACAGCCCGCTCTGATGACCGTTATGCAAATCCTGCGTGCACAGACCTTGCCAATAAAATGCGCCGCAGTCCATGCGTGCATAACAGTCATGAGCGCAGGCCGTACAGGTGCTCTATAAGAATGAGTAAAGCCAAAGACTAAAGGACAGACATGCTGTTCAGAAAGGACGTCGGGAAAAGGAAATTATTACACCGCCTGCTCCCGTCCAAATTACACCAGAGTTACCGACCGCTACCGCGTTTTGTTTGTAAATTTATTCCCGCGTCGCAAAAACTCTGGTCGAGTCCCGCGGGAATGCAGACCTCTAGTATACGGTCCTACTTTTGATTAACTCATCCAAACTTTGATGACTCATCCAAACTTTGAAAAATTCCATGGCATTTAGTGTTAACAGTATACAGTACATTCCATTTATATGACTGGATTCCGCGATTCCGTCCGTGTTTTCCGCATCCGGGAAATCAAGATAACATTGAGGTGTTTTTGCAACTTCACCGTAAAGGATTGTGAATTACTAAAACACAATCAACTTTTGCTGCTGACTTACCTTTGAGAGGCAAGTGATTACTGCGGCACGCTGCACGCAGCTCCAGCAAGCGCGTTCTGTCTGTGTCTTCACTTCCTTCAGCCTTGGAGTTGATTGGTCGGACTCGCGACTTCCAACAAATCTGATGCGCGGTGGGCGGAGACTGCTCTAGGGCACAGAGTGGTGAGCTCTGACAGGCTGCGTCGGAGCCAAAGAGCGCATTTCAAAAATAAATTATTTTTATCGGCAAATCGGTTTTGAAAATAACCGATTCCGATAATCGTGAAAATGCTTAATATCGGCGCCAATAATCGGTAGGGCCGATAATCGGTCGACCTCTACTTCCAACTTCCATTTCTCTGCGCTTACACTTTTGGCACGTTCTTTTTGCTAAAATACGGTCAAAAGCACTGCAAGCCTGTGAACAGTGATTTGCACACGAAAACAACAGTTTAAAGATCTGCAAAACAGATTGACTGCGTAGGACCAATCTGTATGTGTAAAAAACAAACTGTTGCAAATATCTAAATGACTTGTTGTGTATGTAGGACACAAAGTTGCCGAAATAATCCGATATGTACAGCTCTGTCTATCTTTTATCTGCGCTTACACTTTTGGCACGATTCTCTCACTCACTGAGTTTTGCAAGCGTGAGGGGGAGGGCGGGGCCACCACCTTTTTGTAGCCAATCAAAAGAGATTCTCGCGGACTCCATTTTCTCTTATCTGATTGGTTTAATAAACACATGACACGCCAAATCATTTCTCTTCATTTAGTTCTCGCTGCTGGTGGAATGGTACTTTTAATGTAGACATACATTAAAAATGAAATAAAAATGTTGTGTACCAGCTAGTGTTGTCAAAAGACCCGGTACTTCGGTACCAAGTCGGTACTAAAAAAAATTAAATGTTACGGTACCAGGTTTTTTTAAGTACCGGTGGTACCGAGCACCCGGTCAACCCGGTTCTTGCTGCGCTATGCGAAAAGTGCGCAGTTGCGTCTTCTTCATAAAAGCACAAAGACACGGCGACCGGCGGTGCTGCTGATGCGGCTGCTCTGAATCCGCTTGTTGAAAAGAAAGGAGGAAGGAGCCACGTGTGGAAATATTTTGTATTTGCGACTGATGACAAGGGCAACATCATAGATCATCAGAAACCCACTTGCAAACGGTGTCATCGAAGTTCTCTCTCAAAAGGAGGAAATACATCGAACTTAATAAAACACCTCAAAGACCGACACCCAGATTTAATGAAAGTTCAAGCAGGTAAGTTTTAATTTAATTTTATATTTAGAGCTTCTGTTATAAAAATTATACGTTAAATAAACATCGCCATTTGCTTAGTTAATCGTTAGCATAAGCGCGGCTAATGCTAATGCGAGAATTAGAATAAACTTCTTTATTAAGTGTTTAATGCTCCTATAGCATTTATTAAAAAAAAAAAAAAAAAAAAAAAAAAAAAAAACAGGACATGATAGTGTACTATTTTTACACACCTGAGGCTTTTAAATGACCCGTGTAGCTAAAATATGTGTGTTAGAGAACAAATGTACAAATGTATGGTTAATGCCTTAAAATCGGTCCATCAGAAAAGCAGTTCTAGGCTATGAAATATAGTTTGCGCAGTTTTATTAAATAAAAGTACAGTCAAATACAGTCCTGTATAGTTTGGTAAAAGATACTATTCATTAACATGACTTAATATATTTTCTAACATAAATTTACAGTGAGTGAACATTAATTAATGTGTGTGAATGTTGTTTTATACAAACATTTGATCGTTCATGTTTGTTCATTGTGCGTGAAATAATGTCAACAGATACAACTTTTAATTTAAAATAAATTATGAATACATTTTGAAATTAAGAAGAATAATTGCTATGTAACACTTGTTTATTAAGTCATGTTAAATGTTATCTTTTTGTAAAGTGTTTTTAATACTACAGTTTCCGTCTGTGTAACATTGATATCTTACACTCAGTATAAGTAATCTTATCTAACTTTGTTATAAAAAGCTGAGGTTTGTTATTTACTGAAAAGTTATATATAAAGTTCTGTTTAGCTGGTGTCAATCTAATATTGCATTTAGTCAGACTCAGCCCATTGTTTTACTGAAGTATATTATATTTTCCTTTTACAGCTGCAGGCTGAAGAAGACCACGAACCAAACTCCTAAGCAGACAATGGTTCCAGATGCTTTTGAGCAGCTTTGGTTGAAAATGAAAATCGGGTTGACGTCAGTTGAAAATGCAGAAAAACGTTGGACAGACGTTGCATTTCCCATCGGGTTGACGTCAGATCCCCCAACGTTGGACAGACGTTGCATTTTGGTTGAAAATGAAAATCGGGTTGGACAGACGTTGACGTCATTTTGGCATTTTGGTTGAAAATGAAAATCGGGTTGACGTCAGATCCCAACGGCAGATTGACGTCAGTCTCCAACGTTGGACAGACGTTGCATTTTGGTTGAAAATGAAAATCGGGTTGACGTCAGATCCCAACGGCAGATTGACGTCAATGTCCAACGTTGGACAGACGTTGCATTTTGGTTGAAAATGAAAATCGGGTTGACGTCAGAACCCAACGGCAGATTGACGTCAGTCTCCAACATTGGACAGATGTTGCATTTTGGTTGAAAATGAAAATCAGGTTGACTTCAGAACCCAACATTAAATTTATTTCAACCTCCAACATTGGTCAGACGTTGCATTACATTCCTACTGAAACTGGCCATTACCACATTTGTCATCAACCTATGAATACAAAAAGAAAAGGAGTTAAATGTCCAAATAATTTATTTATAGATAACACATTATGAACCGCTTGTTATAGTTTGTGTTAGGTTCGTCATATCTAATGTAGATGTCACACTGGTTCTACTGTGGTGCTAGATGGAAGATTATGGGCCTACCCAAACTGCTAGATTTTTGTCTTCTGGAAACACAACTGATACTGTATCATACAATTTCAAAACCTAAAATCTTCCTGGTGTTGATGCTACAATGCAGTGAGAATGTGAACATGTAGAAAAATCTCTAAACATTTACCTAGAGAGAACAACCAACAACTGATTGAGAAATTTATGACACTTATATGGTATCAAAAGCAATGTTTCGGGATGTTTCACACTATGAATTCAGTAATATCACCAGTCTGTCATAATTTTGCAAGGAGTAACACTGTCATTTTACAGATTTTTTCCTAGATTATTATGATCAAACGCATTCAATAAAGTGCTAACAAGTACTTAAGGTTCTGCAGAGAAACACTTCCTATTTTAAGGTTATTTAAAAAAAAAAAACCAAAAATTAAAGTGTTGAAGCATGCTCAAGATGTTAAATTAAAAGTTTTATTTTTAAAAGTCAAAATACAAAGTCTGTATACTGTACAAAACTGAAAATGTAATCATTCAGTTTTTGAAGAAAAACTGTATACATTTTAAATGAAATACATTTCAAATACATTTCAACATTTAAAATACTTTACCAATTAAAGGAGAAGTCCACTTCCAAAATGAAGATTCACATATAATGTACTCACCCCCTTGTCATCCAAGATGTTTGTCTTTCTTTCTTCAGTTCTAAAGAAATTATGTTATTTGAGTAAAACATTTAAGCATTTTTCTCCATATAATGGACTGATATGGTGCCCCGAGTTTGAACTTCCAAAATACAGTTTAAATGCAGCTTCAAACGATCACAAATGTGGTTGTAAAACGATCCCAGCTGAGAAAGAAGGGTCTTATCTAGCGAAACGATCGGTTATTTTCATAAAATAATACAATTTATATACTTTTTTTAATATCAAACCCTCATCCTGACTTACTCTGCCTGGACTTTTTTTTTTCCGGTTCATGACAGTTAGGGTATGTCAAAAAATTCCCATCTCATGTTCTCCCTCAACTTCAAAATCGTCCTATATTGCTGCTTTTTTACCTTTTTGGTTGAGGGTGTTTGATCTTCTTTGCATGTTCACTTTGCAAAGACTGAGTCGGTACTTCTGCAGCGATGTAGGATGATTTTGAAATGATTTTAGAAGTTGAGGGAGAAAATACTTTTGGAGTTTTTCGACATACCCTAACTGTCTTGAGCCAGAATACACAGAGTTCAAGGAGAGTGAGGCAAGACGAGTGTTTGAGATAACCGATCGTTTTATTTACAACCACATTTAGGATCGTTTGAAGCTGCATTTAAACTACATTTTGGAAGTTCAAAATCGGGGCACCATATCAGTCCATTATATGGAGAAAAATCCTGAAATGTTTTCCTCAAAAAACATAATTTCTTTATGACTGAAGAAAGAAAGACATGAACATCTTGGATGACAAGGGGGTGAGTACATTATATGTGAATCTTTGTTTTGGAAGTGGACTTCACCTTTAACAGAACAATTTGAAGTTGATCAAAGAAGTTGAATTAAATATTCTGAACTGAAGAAATACAAAACATCTACAAGATTTACACTGTTTAAAATGACTATTGATTCTAAAACTTTCATTATTCATAAATGTAAATTAATGTAACCAGATTCCTCACAAACAGTTCTTAAGGAGGAACTGAAAAACTAAAAATTGCATTTTTATCCTACAAGTTAGGGTTAGTATCATGATGAGGTCATGATTTTACCTTTTTTTAAAACCTATTTTAGCTTGTATTTTCACAATATTTTCCCATATTTAACTAGCTCTGATAATATATGTGGACAAATATTACGTTGTATTTTAAAGAAGTAGTTCACTTCCAGAACTAAGATTTTATTAAATTATTTCATTAAAATTTACTCACCCCCTTGTCATCCCAGATGTTCATGTCTTTCTTTCCTCAGTCGTAAGAAATTATGTTTTTTTGAGGAAAAAAATTGGGAATTATCTTTATATAGTGGAGTTCAATGGTGCCCCCAATGGTGAACTTCCAAAATGCAGTTAAAATGCAGCTTTAAATGTCTCTAAACCAGGGCCCCTGGAGGGCCGGTGTCCTGCAGAGTTTACCTCCAACTTTCCTCAACACACCTGCCTGGAAGTTTCAAGTATACCTAGTAAGACCTTGATTAGCTGGTTCAGGTGTGTTTGATTAGGGTTGGAGCTAAACTCTGCAGGGACACCGGCCCTCCAGGACTGGATCTGGTGACCCCTGCTCTAAACGATTCCAGCCGAGGAAGTCATTTTTGTAACAAATTGATAATTTATATACTTTTTAACCTCAAACTCAACTCCCATCCCATTTTCTTCCCCAACTTCAAAATCATCCTACATTGCTGCAGAAGTACCAACCCAGTGTTTACAGAGTGAACATGCAAAGAAGATCAAACATTCTTTACAGAAAAAAAAAAAAAAAAAAAAAAAAAAAAAAAAAAAAGGTAAAACAGCGATGCAGGATGATTTTGATGTTGAAGAATAAAACAAGATGGGAATTTTTCGGCATATCCTAACCATATTGACATGGATTACACAGACTATGCATGTGCATCACAGAGATGAGACAAAACGAGCATTTGAGGTTAAAAAGTGAATAAATTGTCAATTTAAAAAAAAAAAAAAAAAAAAAAAAAAAAAGACCGTTTTGCTAGATAAGACCCTTCTTCGTCGTCTGGGTTTAGAACCATTTGAAGCTGCATTTTTCACTTGGGGGCACCATTGAAGTCCACTATATGAAAATAATCCCTGAAATGTTTTTTCTCAAGAAACATAATTTCTTATCGACTAAAGAAAGAATGACATGAACCTCTTGGATGACAAGGGGGTAAGTAAATTATCTATAATTAATTTTTTTTCTAAAAGTGAACTTTAATCTCCTTTAATCCTGAGTCCTAGCTACAAAAGTGTAATGATAAGTGTAATGATAAATCAAAACATACAAATAAAGGTCCATGATTCTGCACCAGACATGACAGGCACAGCAGATAAAGAGCAGTCCTTCAAATCTGAAGTAATCAGCTGGATCCTTGGTGCATCTGGAGGTAAAAAAAATAATAAAAAAAAAAGATGATTTATTTAAAAGTCCGTAAAAATGAGAATTTCATTTATGTACCTTTTCTTTAAAAAACTGTTGACATTATGAGACATTCTGGCTAATTTAATGATCTAGTTGTAATCTAATAGTAATCTGAATGTCACTGGTTTGAGTCTCAGTACTGGAAATGTAGGTGAGTGAATGAACAGTGCTCTCTTCCACCCTCACTACCCATAACTGAGGTGTCCTTTGAGCAAGGCACGTAACTCCCATGGGCCCCACAGCAAAAAAGGCTGACCACTGCTCTAGGTGTGTGTTCTCTACTCACTGCTGTCTGTGTACTCTACTTTGAGATGGTATTTATAAGGAATATGAGTATTCACAACAATGAACACATTTTTCCAGATGTATCATAACAAAGTAAACAAATTTTGTACCCAGAAAAATGGCAATTAGCAAACCAAAAATTAAAAACAACTAATATTTTTTTATTAATTGCTAATTGCATGTATAATAATACCTGTATATTTATAACTAATATTATTATTAATAAGTTTACACTGTTTTTCTATCACAAGTGGGTGAAATGTCTAACAAATGTACTTGAGAAGATCATTAAATTTCTCATAATATCACACTTATCCACCTTATTCCTAAACGCGGAAGTAAGCCAATAGCCGCTGTAGGTTAATAACAAGAAGAACAACAACGTGCTGCAAACAGTAAAACTGTTTGCATTACAAACCAGTGTGTTCATAATTAAGGGTGTGTTTACACTTGTCATGTTTGGTTTGATTAAAACAAACTTTGATGTGATTGCTCTGTTAGTGCGGTTCATTTGAGTAAGTGTGAACATTGCCATGCGAACCTTGGTGCACACTAGGGACGTCACAATACTCAATATAATATCAAACCGTTTGGTACAACATCCACAGTTCAATACACGCTTGTTAATTGCGGTTTTTCGGTTTTGCATTTAAAGAATTTCCTTGTTTTACAGTACTGTGCGAAAGTCTTAGGCCACTAGTATTTTCATCAGCTACAAAATGGTTTAAAGTCAGTTAAAGTCGGTCTTTTGCTGTAGTGTGTCAGTAGGAAATATCAGATTACATTTCCAAACATTCATTTTGCCATTAATCGTAATAATCCAGTGAGATTTTTGTTTGCACAAGGAGTCTGACAACAGCGAGTGCTCTGCACAGAGATCTGATCTCATCATCATCCAGTCTGTCTGGAATGACATGAAGAAACAGAACAAACTCAGACAGACTAAATCCAGAAGAACTGTGACAAAGTCTCCAGGATGCTTCAAGAAACCTACCTGCAAAGCTGCAGCACTGTTAAAAGTTGTAGGCACTTGTGTAAAAATGCTGTAAAATGAGGATGCTGTCATAAATAGATTTTCTTTATCAATTACCTTCTATTAACTAAATGAAATCAACATTTGGTGCGATCATTCTTTGCATTTAAAGCAGCTTTTGCCCTAGGTGCACTTGCGCAAAATTTTTCAGGTAGCTTTGCAGGTAGGTTTCTTGAAGCATCTTGGAGACGTTGCCACAGTTCTTCTGGATTTACTCTGTTTCAGTTTGTTCTGTGTCTTCATGTCATTCCAGAGACAGACTGGATGATGATGAGATCAGATCAGTGTGGAGCACTGGCTGTTGTCAGACTCCTTGTGAAAACAAAAATCTCACTAGATTATTACAATTAATGGCAAACAGAATGTTTGGAAATGTAAACCGATATTTTTTACTGACACACTACAGCAAAAGATAGAAATAACTTACTTTAAACCATTTTTTAGCTGGTGAAAATACTAGTGGCCTAAAACTTGGATGCCCTGGGGATAACCAGATAAACATCAAATTTTCATTTTTGGGTGAACTATCCCTTTAAAGCGGTGCTGAGCAGACCGATCAGTGAATGAGCACTTTGATGTTATATACCTGCAATGCCGCTTTAAGTCGAACGCACATTTTCCTTATGTTTGGAGTGTTCAGTGAGTTCTGTAACGAAATATACGTCATTCAATTTGACCAATCAGGTTCGCTGTGAAAAATGCCAGTGTGAACGTTAAGCGGACTAGCACCAAATGTATTATTTTCCTTTTTGCTCCAGACCAAATAAACCAAACAAACCAAACTACAAGTGTGAACACACCATAAGATAATACACTTAAAAAAATATGGTAAGACACAACAATTTGAAATATCAAGCAGCAAATCGATCGGTTCTGTACAGCTAAAAATAGAGACCGGAAGCAAGACCAATAAAATTTACAAATGGCCATGTCCATTTTTACATTTAAGGTGGATAAGATGAAAATTCTGTCATCATTTACCTACCCATGTCTTTTCCAACCTGTATAACTGACTTTCTTCTGTGGAACACAAAAAAAGATTAAAAAAAGACATGAGAGTGAGAAAATGATGAGGGAGTTTTCATTCTGAGTGAGCTAAATTTAAAAAGCAAGTTTGAGAAATCAGAGTGGTGCCCTGGTGCAGTTTTCCTGCTTTGCCTGTTCACATTTTCACACTATAACAGCACACGATCATTTAAAGTATTAATGTTAAAATTACATGAATACTCACTTTTACGGGAAATCATGTGGCAAATTTTCAATCCCAAAACCTCTGGACCATTATGAAAAACACACACACACACACAAATGAATATTAACAGGATTAATAAAACAATATTAACTACTGACAGAGACATGGGCTTACAAAAATTTAGCCTACTCACCAGCTTTATACAAAAACTTCACAGTAGATCCAAAAGCATGATTTGCATAGTGTTCTTCAGAGTCCAAGAATGATGGTTTCATGTCCTCTCTGTTAAACGAGTGTGACAGCCAGTTTTTCATATTCCAGTCAGACATTTTCTTTTACAGTAACATCACAATAGTTATTTTTACCATTTCATTTTGTTAATAAAAATAAGATAGCAAAAGACAGCCTTCTGTACTTAACTCATATTAACATCATACATGTCCCGCTATTTATTGTCATGTTATGTTATGCCTGTTTCTTTATTAAAACATCAATAACTTGTAGTGCTACGCGGACATATTTACCTACATTCCGCGATATAAAAATGATTTTAAAGAATCTAAACCAGTTACTTCATATCATGACCACGACATCGTCATTGCACACAGCATTATCTCGACAGTATTAAAACATAATAACAAAACACGGCAACAGATTGTCATCGCGACAAGTATATCGATTTAACAGTAACAGTAGTAACTTAGAAAAATATATAAAAAAATGTTTACCTTCTGCCGTTTGCAATGTGTCCATTGGCCATTGGTCACGTTAAGTGTCTGTGTTCATATTCGCACGTTTTCGTTCTCAATCGAACTCAAAAAAGAATTCATCTGTCAGATGTGTGATAATCCATGTAAAAGCCATTACTTGTGCACCGAGCGAAGCAGGACTGCAGTCAAACCGAGCGAGCAGCAACGGAACTGATGTGTATCTTCAAATTTGTTCGGTAGAAGGCGCGCACAATTGTCATTGGCCAGATTCCTGGATGACATTCAGTTTAACCAATCACGACCAAAGCAACACGGAGAGACATCAAATAACGTTGCAACTGTAGAAAAATAAACTCGTTTTAAACGAAAGTTTGCAAATATATATGTATGTTGATTTTTTTTTTTTTTAGGCTGTTACATTTAATTAATTGGTCCAATGGCGTTTTCACATTTGCTTACAAGCAGGGTTTGGTACATCTGGTAAGGCAAAAAATGACATGTAACCATTTCCGCCTCCTATCATGTAAACATTTAAAAGAATGACATATTCATTCCGAGCAAGCGAGCTCGCGGACGCGAGTTGCAACGTTATTTGATGTTGCTTGAAACCATCCGTGCTTCCTAATACTCGCCACTGACGCCCTAGCAACACGGCCTTGTACGCCTTGATTCGATTAGCGGATAGCATCAGGGTGAGCTGGACTCGGTGAAAAGCACGGCTCGCGAGTGACCAATGGCATTTCATGGATTGCCACAAAACATGAATCAACAACAAAGGCTGTATCAGCGTGAGCATAACTTCAGACTGAACACAACCGTCGTGTTTGACGTCAATACGGGAAGGTACACACAACCAGGATGGCACGGAGGGAAAGATATGTTAACCAACACACAATCCCACCGCTAGCTCTTTCAGAGAAATACCTTCTTAGAAGGAAGATTCCTCCTCAAGATCGCCGTAATACTGCACGCAGGGGAACTCTCACAACACACTTATCTGTGTATGAGAGGGAGAGACCGCTGCCTGTGCTGCTGATCCAACGACGAAAGAGGTGAATGTTGCCGCTTCTCACGCACAACGCTGCATTCTGCTTTAATAAAGAACAGGCAGTGAGCAGATGCACAGGCTGCCCTACTTGTACCAGGGATGGCCGGGCGTGGCCAGCTGTGAAATCTGCACAAGGCTTTCATTGGCCTGTTTTCTATACTGTCAGAGGTGTTTGGGCTCTCAAGAGTTACTGTAACCCCTAGTGTCGTACACTACTCGACACAACTCGGAGTGTACGACAGATAGGGAACCATCATTCTTGGACTGAAGAATACTATGCAAATCATGCTTTTGGATCTACTGTGAAGTTTTTGTATAAAGCTGGTGAGTAGGCTAAATTTTTGTAAGCCCATATCTCTGTCAGTAGTTAATATTGTTTTATTAATCCTGTTAATATTCATTTGTGTGTGTGTGTGTGTGTGTGTGTGTGTTTTCCCCTAATGGTCCAGAGGTTTTGGGATTGAAAATTTGCCACATGATTTCCCGTAAAAGTGAGTATTCATGTAATTTTAACATTAATACTTTAAATGATTGTGTGCCGTTATAGTGTGAAAATGTGAACAGGCAAAGCAGGAAAACTGCACCAGGGCACCACTCTGATTTCTCAAACTTGCTTCTTAAATTTAGCTCACTCAGAATGAAAACTCCCTCATCAGTTTCTCACTCTCATGTCTTTTTTTATCTTTTTTTGTGTTCCACAGAAGAAAGTCAGTTATACAGGCTGGAAAAGACATGGGTAGGTAAATGATGACAGAATTTTCATCTTATCCACCTTAAATGTAAAAATGGGCATGGCCATTTTAAATTTTATTGGTCTTGCTTCTGGTCTCTAATTTTAGCTGTACAGAACCGATCGATTTGCTGCTTGATATTTCAAATTGTTGTGTCTTACCATATTTTTTAGTGTATTATCTTATGGTGTGTTCACACTTGTAGTTTGGTTTGTTTGGTTCATTTGGTCTGGAGCAAAAAGGAAAATAATACATTTGGTGCTAGTCCGCTTAGCGTTCACACTGGCATTTTTCACAGCGAACCTAAAGTCATAGTGATACATCCACGACCTGACTGGTCATGTTGAATGACGTATATTTCGTTACAGAACTCACTGAACACTCCAAACATAAGGAAAATGTGCGTTCGACTTAAAGCGGCATTGCAGGTATATAACATCGAAGTGCTCATTCACTGATCGGTCTGCTCAGCACCGCTTTAAAGGGATAGTTCACCCAAAAATGAAAATTTGATGTTTATCTGGTTATCCCCAGGGCATCCACGTTTTAGGCCACTAGTATTTTCACCAGCTAAAAAATGGTTTAAAGTAAGTTATTTCTATCTTTTGCTGTAGTGTGTCAGTAAAAAATATTGGTTTACATTTCCAAACATTCTGTTTGCCATTAATTGTAATAATCTAGTGAGATTTTTGTTTGCACAAGGAGTCTGACAACAGCCAGTGCTCCACACTGATCTGATTTCATCATCATCCAGTCTGTCTCTGGAATGACATGAAGACACAGAACAAACTGAAACAGAGTAAATCCAGAAGAACTGTGGCAACGTCTCCAAGATGCTTCAAGAAACCTACCTGCAAAGCTACCTGAAAAATTTTGCGCAAGTGCACCTAGGGCAAAAGCTGCTTTAAATGCAAAGAATGATCGCACCAAATGTTGATTTCATTTAGTTAATAGAAGGTAATTGATAAAGAAAATCTATTTATGACAGCATCCTCATTTTACAGCATTTTTACACAAGTGCCTACAACTTTTAACAGTGCTGCAGCTTTGAAAACTGTATTTACTGGCTTTTCCCACCCG